>NC_056621.1:7007247-7116932 GCF_018340385.1 Cyprinus carpio
TCAAAGAAAACGGACGTGTAAACCCCCGGGTTTTGTTTTCAGGGGGCTGTAACACAATAGGGACGCTGGGTTATGAAAGGCTCGACGGATGACTGGCGCTGTCCGTTTTTCCCCCACCTTGCGGCCAATGACACTATAAAAACACCTTCCTGACGCCCCCACCCCAGTGGGGGGGCGGGATATTTGGGTATTGGAGGGAAAACGCGTTCGCATCTTAGAAGTCACTTAAGGGTTTTGGAATTCTTTTGTTGGCATGGACACTTTGAGGCGCACCTGGCACGATCGTAAACACATTTGAATTTTATGAACATGGGTCCCAGCGTTATGATGACGGTCCACGGGTTGGAGATATGACTAGAGAGGTACGCGATGGGCCAAGGGGACGACAAGGATCGCATTTGTGATCAACGTCGGAGGAATCAAGCACCAGACCTACCGCAGCACCCTGCGCCCTGCCGGGGCCCACTCTCCTGGCTGGCGGAGCGCGCGCCTGAAATAAATTTATTATGATCAACTCGGTTTTTCTTCGACCGTCACCCCGGTTTCCCCCAATTCCCTTTAAATATTATCGCACGCAAGCTGCATTGCCGGCGGACGTGTGTGAAACCCTTTGTATGGGAGGGGCTGGCGTTTTTGGGATCGACGGAAAAGACGTGGGGGGAAACCCTGTTGCTGGATGACCTACCGGCACATCGAAGGGGAGGAGGCTTTGGACAACTTCACCGGGGGGCTCTGGATCCGAAAATGAAACCGGCCCGAGGGGGTTGCTGAGGCGGCCGGGGGATGAGGGCGTTGAGATGACCGGAGACTGGGGCAAGGCGACTCGCGATAACGGTCTGGGCGCTGGAGCAGATGGAAGAGACGTGGCGAGGACCCGTATTCCTCCCAAAAAACGCACGGGGGAAGTTCTTGAGAAACTATTAGGGATGTGTTTTCGGGAAAAAACTATGGGTTTTCTGGACTTGGGGTGAATGGGGCACCAAACCCCTTTAAAACCATTTACGACCAGCAAAACGGGAGGCATACTACGTGTCAGACCCGGGTCAAATGTCCTAATAGGCCATCGGTGATTTTTATTTTGATTGATCATTTGAGAAGTATGGGCACAATCCCCTGTCAACTGGGTCTCCACGGGCCCTTTCTACTTTGAAAAGGTAATTTTCAAAATAAAAAAAAAATAAATGTACAAAGTACATTTCTGCAAGATTTTAAACATTCTGAAAAAAAATGATATGTTTAAGCTACATTTTTAATTTTATTATGTTTGACTATAACAATGCCTGTTGAAAATATTATAATTCATATAATACATCGTTTAGTGTGTGTGTTTGTGTGTGTGTGTGTGTGTGTGTGTGTGTGTATATATATATATATATATATATATATATATATATATATATATATAATACTCTCTAATATTCAAACTATATATTAATAAAAATGTAATGCTACAATAAAACTTGAAAAATGTCTATAGAATAAATACAAAATACTATATACTTTATTTTTTTATTTTTTATTAATAGGCCAAAACAATCTCATTATAGAACTGAAAAGGAAAATAAATGATCCAATTAAATAAATTAAAATAAATCGATTTTTTTTTTTTTTTTTTTTTTTTTTGGGGGTTGACCAGAAAAATGCCTATTAAAACTCAAGTCATTTTTACTCATATGTTCTTGAGATTAGTTTTCCCCCGTGGAATGACCCAATTACAGACTTATGGAGAGATACAGAGACTCTAGATGACCACATCTCTGAGCACATCCCACAACTCTGGGTGACCTTGAAATAATATCCACCTTCTCTTTCGTGAGATAAAAGATGCCATGAGATGGGCCATAAATGATGTCATGCACTGCCATACTTATATAGTATAAAATAACTCAATTTGTTTGCAAGTCTTTAACACAGTGCACCTTAGTTTTGTTGTCTCGTCTACCTGATGAAGGTTATCAAGCAACTGTTATTTGCTGACTGACTAGGTTGAAATAAACACTGCTCACATCCTTGCTTGTCCATACAGATCATGTTTTGTTCAGGAGCACGCTGCCACTAACTGCAGCTCGCCTGTTTTGCACCTCACCCCTAGAGACACACAGATACACACAAACCCAAGGCACGCAAACACTAAAGATGCACTCGCATAAAGCATTCAAGGGCACTTGTGCTGTAAAAAAACACTCTCCCCTTAAGATTTTATGGGCATTTCATTAGCTCATTTCAAATGTCAGCTCTTTGCCCTCACCGCTATCCCGTCATTGCTCTCAGCAGGAACCCTATAAGCTCTAATGGAGATGAACGCCATCCCAGCACTTCTACTAGTTTTGGCTGCCAGGTTAAAACAGGTCAGCTCTACTGACTCTAGCCCACCGCTTTGGCACTGATGGAGCAAGAGATGGATGTCCTCCAAGATCTAAGTGAACAGATTGTAGGAAAAAAGTTACTTACAATGGTGGCCAAAATTTTAGAATAATTAGGATTTTTAAATGTCTCTAATGCTGACCAAGGCTGCATTTGTTTTTATCGAACATATAGTAATATTTTGAAATATTATTACAATTTCACTCTGTTTTCAACTGTTTTCTATCTAAATAGATTTTAAAAAAGTAATTTATTCTTGTGATGGAAAATGTAATTTTTAGCATCATTCTCCCGTTTGAAATCATTCTAATATCTTGGCTGCTCATTATTATTGGTACTCAGTTTTATTATTTTCAATGCTGAAAAAATTTTTTCTTGATTTTTAAAAAAAAAAAAATTTTTTTTGGAAAATGTTAAAACAGTTGAGGATTCTTCGATGAATAGAAAAGGGTTTTTTAACTGCATTAAATTTTTTAAAAATTTTTTAAAAAACATTATAAATTTTTTTCTGTCACTTCTGAATTTACTGCATCCATCTGAATAAAGTAAACATATTTGTTAGTATTTTTCAATTGTTAATTTCTTTTTTTAAATCATACTTACCAGCAAAAAACAATTTAGCAATGATAAAATAAGAAATGGGCATTTAAAAAAAAAGATCACATTTATAAATTACATTTAAAATATATTCAAATAGAACAAAAAATTTTTTCAAATGCAATATTGTTTTTTCCTAAATGCAAACCTTGGTAGCATAAGGAGTCTTTCAATAAATGTAAAAATTAAATTATTTAAAACTTTTCCGAATGTGGCGTTTGTAGGTTTTGAATCGGGTGCGATCTAAACAAGAAAAGGGGAGACTGGTTTTTTAGAAGGAAATGATTATTATTTGGCTATGGGAGGGCCAGGGTGTCCCAAAACGTTGTGGATCTGAGGAAAAGGGGCCCGTTCCCGGCAGCACCTCGGAAAATGAACCCGGCGTGATAGCAAATCAAGGTAATGGGGGTTTAAAGTCCGCATGGACATCACCCCAGCCAGGATTTGTGATTTAGATCCCCCTGCATGACTTGTTTTTGATACACAGTCGAGCAAAACGTGCTCTGGGAAAGTTGGGGTTTTTGCATCAAATATGCATTTCTGTCACGGGGGGGTGGTTTTTTTACCACGTTTTCTAAAAGCGCCCTCCTTCTCAAGAGTGGGGGGTGGAAAAATACCGATTTCAGATGAATGGTGGGATGTTTGGGGTCATGGCTAGGGTGCATGCATAGGTGCCGGCATCCTTGTAAACTGTTTGCGGCTGTTTCTATTTGATCTCAAACAATTGTTTTGAGTTATTTTTGGCCGCCTCCATCGGAAGAATATCTTATCATTTAATTTACAACTCAATTCCCGTGTGATCACAGATGACATCTTTCCCTTTTTTTATCTAAACTAAAAGCCAAGAAACCCGGGGGCCCTTTTTTTGAGATAAACAAAAAGGGTTTTGGCTTCTTAGAAACTGGCAAAAATGAAAGGGTTTCTATTTAAAAAAAAAAAAAAAATAAATGCATGTTTTTCTCAGGTTGTAGAAATTTGTTATAAAACTAACTTTGGAAACTTGCCATTTTTTTTAAAATGGTGGCCCACAGTTCCCCCCAAAAAAGGGTCAAATGAAAATTTGTCTTATTATTTTTTGAAATATAACGGAAATGGATCATTTTTGAGTGAGGTGTTCTTTTGTTTTCTGATGTTATCTAGTTTGTATTTTGTATTACAAACAACAGATGCCCTCTGTGGTTGATAATTTTCCTTGTTCTCCCCACAGTAAAGCCTGTGAGGGGGGAATGTTACAAAAAGGGCAAAAACATATCAGGTCATTTTTTTCCCCAAAATCAAAAATGAAAAAAGGGAAACATATCTTTTAACACTATAAGCTACCACAATTAACCCCCTTTTTTTTTTATTTTTGTTGTTTTACATTACACATTTTATTATATTTTTATATAAATTTTTTTTATTTTCAAGTCAGTTAACACCCCTTCATATCAATGTATTGCACTTAAAATTGTAAATAATTACATAAAATTTTATTATATTAAATAAATGGATTAAATAAACATTTATATTGTGTTATTTGTAAAGATACTTTTGATTAAAAAAAAAGGAAATAATTTCTTTTCAGTATTTCTTGCATTTAAAATGTATTAGCCCAAAAAAAATATTAATTTTCTTTTTTAAAATTTCTTTTAATTTAGATAAAATTTTAATTTAATTTTAAATTTTAAATTTTAAATTTTAAATTTTAAATTTTAAATTTTAAATTTAATTTAATTTAATTTAATTTAATTTAATTTAATTATTTTCTTTGCTTTTTCTTTTTCTTGTGAAATGTGGTCTGACATATTTCTTTTTTGGGTTTTGGGGCCCAAAAATTATTTTTATGGGGCCATGAGCTACATTTTGTCATATCATCTGATTGCAACGCGATTCCCATTTTTGTGTAAATGGGTCTGGAGTCTAAAACCCCCGTTCAGACCCCGAAATTCTACTGAGGGAAAAAGAATATAAATGAAATTTCCATAATCGAAAAGGAAGTGAACACACAAGGCCTATGGTTCAGACTCTGTCTGCATACATATAAACTTGTCCAGACTCGCCCCTCACAGTATATCAATGCCGCCCTTCATTATTCTGGGCCCGGTTGGTGTAAGTGTATTTAATGAGAACATCTCATCTCAGCTGCATCAGCATCGCAGCAACACATCCCATACACAAACCACACTTCACAGAATCAGTGCCGGGCCTTACTGACTAAAAAAGTACCAGCACTTTAAGTGAGGGTTTTAACATTCCCACACTGGCTCTTGCATGTTTTTTTAAGGCTGAAAAATGAAAATGCCTTAAACCCCGATTAAATGGTGCAAATGACCTTTTTATTAAAGTCAATATGTCTGCAGTCAACATCCCTATGGGTGAAAAAGCACTTTTATTCACCGAAGATTGGTGCCAGAAAGTTTCAAAACCTTTTAATATTCATTGAAAACCGAAGAGATCATGGTTTGGCTAAGCATGGTTGCATTAGGGCCCCCCGCTGGTAGATGCCGTAAAAACACCATCTGGACCCAAAAAGCATTTTCTCCATTGACGACCATTCAGGGAAAAAGTAGATGTGTGTGTGGAGGATAAAACTTCAAATGGACTGTCACTAGTCATCAGTATAATGATGGGAGAGGCAGAGGGGGAGAAACGGATGTTGTGTCCCCCCCTGAGATCAAGGGATCAAGCTGTTCTTGTGTTTATCTTGATCAATGAAGAGTGAGGATAAAAGCGTTCTCGTGGATCAAAGCTATTGTTGCCCTCTGGGATTTAAGGTCGTGAGAATGTACTTTTTGCCCTCAGTTTGAGGAAACAAAGTGATTCAGCAATATAAAAGAGCCAGCACATCAAATATTTGAGGTGATATCTGTAGCATTTGTTATTTTGCATGAATTACACAACATTTATAGGCATCTGTGAAGGAGGAAAATGCAGGCGTGATGTTGTCGTTTCTTACCTTGATGAATTATTAATTGCTTTTTTACCACCCCAGTATGTTCACTGCATATTTGATACAAAACTGGAGAGAACTTGTAAAAACTGTAAGTTCCAGGTACAATGGCACGCATCTATATAAAAATAAAGGCATTGTTTGCAGAGACAGGTTTGTAAAACACAAAATGTTGATAATCTGTAGAACAAATGCTAACATTTAATCTTCATTGAGAAGTGCAGCAATGCCATGTTATTTACTTGTTTGTAAAACACAAAATGTTGATAATCTGTAGAACAAGTTGTATCCCAAATCCTTCTTTGAATGAATCAGAGCTTAATTACTGTGGAGCTGTGATGTGAAACTGAAAAAAGTGTCTATTTTACACTTTTAAGAGCCTTCCAAAAACAAATCAAGTACTGTTAACACCATCTACGATAGGAAATTCAAATATTTGCAATTTAAATCTCTCTTGCACATTTATTTCCACCAAAATACATGGATTCTTTTGAACGTTCATCAATGAAGAAAGATGCTTTTTGCTGCCAAATAGAGTTCCTTCATTTCCATAACTCAGAGCAATTTTTCCACAGGTCAAAAGCGCTCTTATAATTGTGAAAATGTTATTTTGCGTTTGTGTGTATGTGCTCGGACTTCTTCAGACAAAACGTTTCTCCTTCCTTACAACACAGAAACGAGGCACAGTCTAGTGATACGTGTCTGTTAGACTAGCACTGGCTGCCCAGCAATATAAACTGCCTGTGGAAGGAATTTTATGTGAACCAAGAACTGAGAGGTGTTGCTAGCCATCAGAACCAGAGGCAGATCAGGCGAGAAGGGGTGTAATGCTTTGAAACTTAAGAACAAAATGGTACATGAGCAAAAAAACTTGATATTTGATACTAGCTTCTAATGTAAATGCATATAATATATGAATGAAAATCAGTTGTAATTTGTTTTATGCTCAGTAATGAGACAGTGAAATTGGTCATAAGTTGGCTGAGTGAAGTCATGAATCGTTTGATGTGAATTGCTTTACAAAAATGGGTCATTCTTGGCCATGGTTGCTTTTTATAGTTGCTGTTCAAACGATTAATTGCGATTAATCGCCATCCAACATAACTTATAATGTATGTGTAACTTTGTATAGTTAATATGTATATATAAATACACAAACATACAGTCATATATTTTTGAAAATATTTGTTTAATACATTATATATTCATATTCTTATATTTTATATATGTATAAATATATTTCATATATAAACTAAAACTATTTTTTCTTAAACTATATACATGCTTGTATTTGTATTTATATATAAGCACGAATAAATCTACACAGTATACACATATTATGTAAACAAAAACTTTATTAGGATGCGATTAATCGCGATTACTATCGTTTGACCAAAGTCACTACTTTTTATAATTGCAAATAGGTCAAGAATTGTATTTTTGTTTAGCAATTAGCGTCATGCATTTGGTAGTGCTGGTGGCCAAGGCTATTGGTTTCGATTTAGAGTTTCGTGATTTGAACACGTTCCAAGCATAACACTTTGGCTTGACTTGAGAATGATACATCAAAACCAAGCGGACTGGTTAAGAAGGGGGGTGTATTATCTCTTCAAAAGTGATATGACCTCAAAGGTATTTTGCCTGGTGGAAAGATAAAAATGGGTTGAGAAAATCTATTACCCATATATTTACATTAAAGGGACCAACTGAGACTTGGTAAGCAGCCACCCCAGAGAAAACCCTAGTATTGTAGTACTGGACTTCTAAAACAGGCAAGGCACGACATAAAACAAACAATTTTTGTTTTTTTTTTTCTTGAACAATATTATGAAAATCCAAGAAGGCACTGAATTTCTATTATGTGCTGATGGATGATTTGTTCATTTGAGATTCACAGCCCTAATTTAATATTTAATTTGAGGCAGAATAATCAATTCATAGATAATGGGATGGAGCTTTTCTCAGTTGCCAGAAGATCCCCAAGGGTAGGGAAAAACATGGGCCAACTTCACTTATGTAATTCACCCCGAGCCAGTATTCCGTCATCCTTGTGGTGGGGCTCCCCTACTGAAATCCAGTTTCCATCTGTCCATGCTTGTAGTTTCTGTCTTACATTAAGCTGCCGTGTAAGTGGTGGTCAAAGCCTCCTCCCATCCACCTTTCAAAGCACTAGAGGGACCATCGTCACCAAAATCTGCATGTGGTAAACCTTGCCAAGAGGCGGACCAGGAGTCCCTGGTGAGGGGAAACTATGGTTAAATTTATTCCAAATTGGGGGAGGGTCAGTCATATTGGTGACTTTCTGGTCATTCTAATTGCGCTCCTGAGAGCGCACAGAGCACCTTGGAGTTTCAGCTGTTAAGCCCCAAATTTGTTGACGTGTGGCATCTTTTCAGAAGCACGTTGAGGCACTGAAGAACATGAAACACATTATCCAAGTGGTATTTCCTCTGAATTCCTGCTGAAAGGGGTGTTTTGAGCAATTCGTGTTTTCATGATGTTGTAATTGAGATTTATTTTGTCTACTCTACTATTGGGAAAACCTATTTATAGCTGAACTGTGTTTTACAGCTGTTTTGTAAGGAATTCAAAGAACAAGCATTAAAGGAATTCTGTCATTCTGTCATGTTGTTAGAAGTATTGAAAAAGTACCATAAAAGTACCTAAGTATCAAGTCTTCTGAAGTCATACGAACGCTATCAGTGTAGACCAGTGCTATCCTCCAAAATTTTCCCTATTGTGTTCCACAGAAGAAAGAATGTTATACTTGAGTTGGGAAGACCTATTGTCATTTTTTTGATGACTGTTTCATTAAGGTCTTACATAACATTTTCTCTCTCGTCTTTTTGTTCCCACAGTGGGTAGCATTTGCACACTTTGTTCTTCATTTTGGGTCCATTACTACCTTTCTGTTTGGAGACTCATGAGGCCTTCAATCCCATCAATCAACCGCACAGAGACTACATGGTGGCAATTTGAAACACACGAGCGTGTCTTTCACGAGACGGAGACTATGGTGGGCAGTTTAACCTATGGTGAGGGTGTCGACCCTGCGTTGTGTGGTTCACTTTTGAATTTCCTAATACGAGTGACTACCTGTCCAAACAAATTAAAATAATTGGTCAGAAATGCCCGGCAACAGTCATCCGACTTTGTGGTCCATCCTCCTCTCCCGTCTTCTACCTGAGGTACGGATGAGCGGACTCTCCTCCAAAGGCAGCCAAACGATGTGTTAGGTTTTCCTCCGTGTGTGTAGCGATTCGTTCGAATTCTCCGGATTTTCAAGCTGACGCGAACAATTGTGGGTTTTGCGGTGTAATCGGAGGACACACGCTTTCGTGCCAGTACACAATGAATTTATCCTCCTCTTTATTTTCCTTGCTCCGGAGTCTTAAGCTTTGCCACTGATGATCTACTATGCCGAACGTTTTGGAAGAAACCTCAATGATCCTGACGCCAGTAATAACACACACTTCAAGAACATCCCCATTGGCTTCTGGTGGGCCGGTGTAACGATGACAACCCTCGGCTATGGCGATATCGTTACCCTCAGACGACCCCTTTAATGCTGGTGGGTGCACTGTGTGCCCCTGGCAGGTGTGCTGACGATTGCCATGCCATGTACCCTGTAATCGTGAAACAACTTCGGCACTGTACTACTCCCCTAGCATGGCGAAACAAAAACTACCATACGAAAAAAAATAAGCATATCCACGAGCCCTCAACTGGGGTTCTCCCCCGCAACTATGCAAGTCAGCGGATTTAACTCCCCGCGACCCAGCACCACACAGTGCCACATGCCCCCTTGCAACAGGAAGATGTTTCCGCATATCAGATACCAAGGGAGGAGCACTCATATTTTAGCATCTGTAAAATTTCCTGTCAACGTGCAATTAGCAGTTGAAATGGTAACCTTTAAGGAGTCATATCATAAAATTGTTTCCTCAGATGGTTCTATAAATTTGGTTATACCAAGTTTTTTTTTTACCAGCTTAGTGACTGTTAGAAGTTCTGAAGAAGACTGGTTGAATGAGATTTGTCTTGCCTTTTGCTCTTTTAATGTTAGCTCATTAATCTTTAGTGTTAGCACAGGGCGTTTCAATCCGCAATTCCGGGCGGGCCCGGAGCCCTCCATCCGTTTTAGATTCACTTACCCTAATTAACACACCGATCTCAACTAATCAAGTCCTTCCACGGCTTATTTGACTACATGGTATGTGTGGTTGGAGCAGGGTTGGAACAGAACTCTGTAGGACATCTGGTCCTCCAGGAAATTGAGTTTGACAACACTGGTTTAGTATGTTGATCTGCTGAAGCTCTGGATGTTTATCTAGAATGAACAGAAACTTGAGTTAGATGGATCTGGGAAATAATGATTCATCTCGGTAGGTTTGATTTTTTCAGACAAGAAGAAGAGTAATTGGTGGTGCTTGTTTGGAAAATTTAAAAGTGACTAATAGTTTAGAAATGCAGAAATCTTTTCAGTTCTCAGTGATTTGCTCTCATTGAGATTACTACTACTCTAAGCTTTCACAGGCATCTAAATTACAGATAGACCAACCTAGCAATTAAGGGTAATACACACACTAGAGATTATGCTATGTCAGAGAAAATGGCTGAGAATCTATTGAATGAAAAGGGCATGGTATGTTTTATGACTTAGGGGGGAAAAGGGCTTGTGAAAACTGAACAAGAAATTCTACATGTAGGTCAGGGGTATTTTTATCCTGCTCCCGGAGACCCCAATGTTTTACAGAGTTTTTTACAAAGTCCAACCCTGCTTCAATTAACCTGCCTTTAATGGTTAAGTAATCCTGCAAGAGATTATCTGGTTCAAGTGTTGTGTTGCTTAAGGTTGGAGCTAAACTCGACAGGACAGTGGGTCTCCTGGAGCAGGGTTAAGTAACCCTGACCTAGGTCATGATATAACAGGACAATATGGCTTTCTAGTGTTTGAAACTATTAGAGACAGGTGAATTTGGATAGGTGTGCCATCACGCACAGTGGGAAAAGCATCTCTGTTTCTTGCAGAAATGGAATTTATATATCAGCAGGTTTGAACTTTGAGAGTGGTTTCGCTTTCAGGATGTGTTGCAGTGTTGATAGCCTGAAATAAACCCTGCATGTCACCTTGAATCAATCTGTAATGAGTCATCTCTCTTTGCCTGTGACTGGAGACTTTAAAGTGAATGGGGAGGCGTCCAAAGCTGCCCTGGCCAAGAGGACTGTCCTCACATCGACCAGGCGGTGTCGCCGGAGGAAGTCTTCAGTCCCGTGGACCGTGAGAGACCCTGCTTCCTGCTCACCTCCGGAGGAGAACGAGCCAGTCACACAGGGGGGAGAGTCAGGAAGGGTACGTAACCAGCCAATCACTGATAGCCTTCAGAGCACTGCCAGTGCTGTGTCTGAAAGTGGAGCAGCTATCAATCAAAGATGCTCTTTCAGTGCAAAACGACTGACTGTCACTCAGCCTTCTTTCTTGCAGTCTGATAGCTCCTCAGGTCTGCCGTTACTCTAAGGTTGACAGGAAAAGCTGCGATAGAAATGACATATTCAAGTGAGCCGTCAACGGGCTTCTTTTCATTTATAGCTCAGTCTGAACAAGATCTTTGAGAAGAACAGTCCGTGCCAGTTTTTCCTAATGTATTCATGCGAATGCAGTACATTTTACAGTACGTATTTCAGGCAGATTCAGTGGAACATTATGTAAGGGTCCACTTTTAAGTGAAAAATTAACAATGTTTATGAAAAACAATGGTTTTATATGGTAAATGAAATAAATAAGCTTCAGTATAATGTCTAGCAGTGTGCTTGTTTGCATGCAAATTCACAATAGCGGGTGGTCCTGGTGATGGTGAATCTCACAAGAGATGCAGCATGGGATATGGGGCATGTGGTCACATGGCAAGGACTCAGCCAGACAGAAGCTCTCAGTTGAACATTAACAGCAAACAGGTGCCATTAGCCACGATTCCCAACTGAAAAGACCAGATTCCTAGAATGAATTCCCATGCTTATCCAGGTTTGTTAGGTGCTGGTCCAACTGATGTGGCCAGCATGGTGATGCTGGATGGCAAAAGAAGACTTGCTGGAAGGGCTAGTTAAGTAGTTTGCTTGGGACACTGCTACCAGTATGCATAACACATGCTGGAAGGACTATGCTGGTCATTTCAACAGGGTACTCAAGATAAGACTATGCCAGGGAATCAAAGTCTTTCCTTAACTCCTGCAATAAAGGTAACACCTTGAGGACAAGAAGAATGTTTTGGTATGAGTTTTATATAAGTGTGATAATTTTGTTTCTTTTTAGTGTTGTAGTTAGCCCAATATTTAACAGAAGTAGCATCATCTGGTAGCTAAGCAGCAACAGTACCAATAAACTGGTGTACATGTATGGTTGTTTCTTGTTGTGTTGATGTGTCTGGCTGAGTTCTTTGATGTCTCTCTGAACCTGTGTTGTGCTGTACAGCACTGTGAAACCACACCATGCATGCAGTAGACAGTGTGAAGTAGAACAGTGGATTGAAGTTGACATGTGCACTTGCCAATCAGTCACTGTCAACTGGCTAACCATGCACATAACAAGTACATGACAAGGCAACACTAACCAAATCTAATCTGTGCGTACACACCAGTTGCTTTAACCTTGGACTTTATGTATATGTATATGATTTAAGAAGCATATTTATTCACAAGCAAACCTTGGCAGAGAGTCTTTATCTAGAGTTGAAGGCTGCTCTGAGGTTTTACTGAAAGCCCTTTTTCTCTTCAAATGAAGGTTATGAAAAGCCATGGAGCCATAGCAGCATGTCTGGAGGCGTGGCCTCAGTGTCGGCCCTGCCCTGCAGTCCACCCTGTCTCATGCAGCAGGTCCACTCTCCCATCCCATCCATCCTGTAGCATGGACAACAAACTAACCAATCAGAGGCCCTCGCTCCGCAGTGCTGTGCTGAGACGCCTGCTCACACTGTGTACCATCCATCTCTCATTAAACTCTATTTAATTTGAACTCTTCTTCTTCACTTCTTCTTGATCTTGCTTTCTCTCTTCTTCCCCTTCTCGTTCTTTTTTCATTTCTAATACTCTATCCTGTTCTCACTTTACCTTCCCTTCCTCCCTTTTACTCTTCATTTTATCTGCTTTGTATTCCATTGTCTCTTTTTTGACACTGGTGCTTCACTATCACGTCTCTTCACTTCTTCTCTTCCCTCTTCCGTCTCGCTTCCACTTCCTCTGCCCTTCTCCTACATCTCCCCAATTTCATCTTCAATTTATCCCTCCTATTCCTCTTCCTTGTTCTTTTCTTTTGCCTCTTTTCCTATATTCTACTTCATCTTTCTCTGCTACTTCCCTTGTCCTTCCTCATCTCTTTCTTCTCTCCTTCATATTCCTTTTGTTTCATCTCCCACTTCCTTTTCTGCTCCTTATTCTATTTTCCTTCCTCATCCTCTGCCTTTCTCCTTCCTCTTCCTTCTCTTTACCTTCATTTTCCTCTTTTCATTTGTCCCTTATTTTTCTTCCCTCCCCTTCTTTTATCTCATATTTTTCCTTGCTACCACTCTCTTTGCATTTTTTCTTCTTCCTCCCCTTTTCCCCCCCTCTTTCTCCTCCCTTCCCCAAAAAAAAAAAAAAAATTAAAATCTCCTCCCTTCCCCATCCTGTGTCTTTTCTTCTTTCTTTTTTCTCCTTTCCCCATCTTCCTTCTCGTCTATTCCTCTCTTCCTTCCATTTTCTCTTCTTTCTTTTCCTCCACAATCTCACATAATTCCTATGCAGTGGGTCTCATCTGAGCCCTAACCCTCACCCTACCCACCACTTTCTCTATGCTGTCTCATTTCTTTCCTCACTTTCGATTTTTTGAACTTTTCATTCTTCCCCTTCTCTCTCCTTCATAACTCCTTTTTTCCCCCCGAAACCCTGAGTGTTTTAAGCTGTGGTTTTCATTAGGTGCTATTGGACACCATTGAAAGGGAAAAAAGATGAGACAATGGCTATTTCATATATGATATAAGATAAAGTTAGTTTGAAGTGACACTAAACAATCATGATTCTAGTGATGCACACATCACTAAAGTTAGTTTGAAGTGACACTAAACAAACACTTCATTTGCATTTGCATGCCTTGCATGGGAAACTATCTGAGAAAACAATGTAAGTTTATTGAAACAGTGTAAGAAAAATAGTTTTTTCATCCAAAGCTTCTTTAAATATATCTGATGCAGAGTATGATATCATTTACGATGACATACAATATTGTATGTATTGTTTTTTTTTTTTTTTTTGAAGTTTTTTTTTTTTCTTTCAAAATATGATCTCTGGTGTTTTTTAAACACCCTGTATCTATTAGTAGCAGCAACTGAGTCGGTGGATAGCTGGTTTGGCCTGCTGTTTCACAAGTTTCGGCCATTCGACTTTTTGATGAACAAATTAAGATGCAAATAGTGAAAAAAAAAGCACTTTAACTTTTTCTCAAACAGAGCAGGCAAATTTAAATAGCAGAATTTCAATTACAATACCAGCTATTATATAAATAAGGTTTTATTTTCACAAAAACCCATATTTTTCATAAATTCTGTTTCAAATGTGATTTTATTTGGAATACATACATGTGTATATCACATTTTTAAACGTGTAACACTGTAGCAAAACACAGAAAATATACAATATAGATGTATCGTGCAGTTGACAGAAAAAAAACGTCTTTAGTATTTAGAAAAAAATAAGTGTATTTGTGTGATTATTTGGTTATTTGTGGATGGGTGAATTTTTGTGCTTTTATTACATATGCGAATGACAAAACTGTAAATATGAACCTTGCATGAAATAAATTTTGTATCCAATCTGTATATAGACTCTGGTTTTCTTTGACAGAACATGCATACATGACTCCCCGGGGTGCTTGGCAATAAGCTGTGCCTGTCTTGTGATGTCTCTTTGATCTTTCACCCTATCTTTATCACTGAGCTGTTTTTCCCGGCAGCTATTTTTGGACAGAATAC
The DNA here is from genome assembly GCF_018340385.1 of Cyprinus carpio. NCBI lineage: Eukaryota > Metazoa > Chordata > Actinopteri > Cypriniformes > Cyprinidae > Cyprinus > Cyprinus carpio. The sequence continues at coordinate 7,022,137 of NC_056621.1, forward strand.
CGTCTGTATTTAAAGTTGCAATTATGCACCAGTGTTACTAGCTCATAATTCAATCCTGGTAAAAGGATGCACAATCACACTTGGATCTTATAAGGTCAGAAAGGTCAAAGAGAGAGCGTGTGACCTCCCGTTAAAGCAGGGGGATTGAAACAGGAGAGAGCGAGGCAGGACTAGTGCTGCCGGTGAGTCGTTGCCCTTGGATCATGCCCTGTTTCGCACACCGGTAGCATGCCACAAGTCATTAACCAAGCATGTCACACCGTCCCACTGCATACAAAACCAATCACAGCATGACCTGATGAGTGAATCGTATTAACAATAACCTGTGATATTTATGAATGCAGCATGGGAGAGTGCATGGTAAACCCTGAGTTTACCATGAGCCTGTAAAGAAGGTCATATTCACCTGCTTTACACACATCACCCTGATTGCTTGCACGGTTCGAGGGACAACAATCCCACCAACCTTCTTCATCTGCCCACCCCCTCCCCCATGTTTCTGTGCTGTTCGTTTGGTGTATTAATATGATTTTCTTTGTTGTTTGTTGTTGTTGTTTTCTCTTCGTGTTTTTTTTAGAGACCCAGCGCACCAACAGAAGCAGACAACCAACCGAGTCAGTGTGTGTAATGAACCATGGTGTACCAACCACTATGTGTGTCAACCATAAAGCCACATCCCCCACCTGATAGTACCGTATTTAGCGCGTGTGTGTGAGTGTGCGTTGTGCGTTTGTTGTAGATTAGCACTTCTCTTCCGAGTTGTGACAGAGAATTAATTCAGCGTAGATGTAGCACCGAAACCAAAAGAAGCTGTAGTTGTTCAGCCGTATGTAGCGTTGTTTTGTTCGTGGTTTATTGTGCTGTCGTGCTGTGCGAAGTGCCTGTTGTTTTTTCCGTTCGTGAGTGTCAGTGTTGTACATGGTGCTTGTCTGTGTTAGTGTTGTGAAAACATGACCTTTCTTTTATCTTGTTGAAGTGTTTGTTTTAGGTTGTTTAAATGTTGTAAAAATGTTATTCCAGTCACTAATCACATTTCAGTTGGGACAAAAAAATCCACAATCTTTGTGATCATGTTTGAGAAGGGAGAAAAAAACTGAGCAATTGTTTTCCCGTATTTTGTACTATTGTAGTTACCATGTAGAAAATGCCTTTTGCACTGTTTGCACCATTCACTTTTACATTCCTTTCTGTAGAAAAAATATCAATTTGATATATTTTGTAGCTCACATGACTGGCTGTTAACTTTAGAGATGCACCACGTACCAATCAGATGCGACTAATCAGGCTCCGCCCACAATGAAATCTCTCTGATTCAAAATTGTACATGGCTTAAATTATTATTTTTTTTTTTTTGTTTTTTTATATGTGTATATTGTTTTGTTTTTGTCTGTGAATATGTGTAGGCTGTGAATTTTTTTTTATATTATAGAGTGTTTTGTGTGTTTATTTTTTGACAGACAAAATGTTACATGTATTTTGTTGACTTTTGAAAATCAAGTTCTTTTTGTAAATAGGAAAAAAGTGGTTTTGATGCACAAAGTTATTTAAACCCATGAAAATGAGGATCCTGTTGTAAATAATAGTGAAAAATTACTTTTTAATTACTTTTTAATTGTTAGTGTTCTGATTGGCTGTGATTCAGCATAAAAAGACGTTATCGCTGAAAATTGTGATTGTGTCGCCTGGTGGGAACGTGCCTGGTTGGAATGCGGTGTTGGATTTGAAGGTAAAAAACTAAGGCTTGTTAGCACATTATTGGGACCAAACTCAGAATTTTTGAATGAATGGCAACACCATTGAGTCTGATGAGGAAAATGTTTGATAAATGCTTAGTTTGCATTTGAAACTTCAGTCTGAACATATAAACTATTTAGAAAGCCACATATTACGGCGGTTTTCATAGACACCATCACAAGAGACAATCCTGCACAGAACAACAACACAACTCTTTATTAGGGATGTAATGATTAACCGCGAGCCGGTTGAAAATCGATTCAAATATGTGACGATTCAAATCAGCTGAGATGCTAAACAAATCGCGATTAATTTAGGTGTAGGAGTTTTTATGAATGCATGTTTGAGGGGAACTTACTGTCTTTAGAAAAGTTTAGATGGTATTTTTTCTTTTAATCTTGCTTCTGTATAATGCATATTAAAGTGCATAAGTGCAGTGCTGCTTCATTTACAGCGGAGACCGAGGAAAAGGTTTAAGTTTAAGCTGCTGGCTGATGGTGGATATTGGTTTTGTTTATCTTTTTGGTTGTTTCATGCAGATATTTTTATGTATAGTTTCACAAAAACTGAAGTCAAACCATTCTGTTTTTGCTTCTGCTGTTTCATGCAGATATTTTAATAAAATAAAAATAAACTACTCATGTTGCATGTATGCAGCATCTTTGTTTGGATCATGATTAAAAATGCAGTGGTTTCCTGCCTCTCACTATAAAAATATAACCATTAATAATAATAATATAAAATATAAGTAAATGGAGATTTATTTTATTTGTTACTTATTTATTTGATTTGGGGCTTGTTTTTAAATATCAATTTAGTTTTGTTATTTACATTTACATTATATTTACATTTTGTCATTTAGCAGACACTTTTATCCAAAGCTACTTGAGGACAACAGAAGCAATCAAAACCAACAAAAGAGCAATAATATGCAAGTGCTATTTTAGTATATTGTTATAGTTATATTATAATTTCACAAAGAAATGTACAGCATTTTGTCCAAGCAATAATAAAAGGACACATTTAATTCATAATTTGTCTTAAATATATTTTTGTTTAAAAAATAAATCGTGAATCGAATCGAATCGTGAAATCAAAATCGTGAATCGAATCTAATTGAATCGTGAGTTGAGTGAATCGTTACATCCCTACTCTTTATAGAGAACATACAGGGTTTATGATGGAATAAACGAAAGGAACCGATACTGTGTCTCAAGTTTGTTTTGACATTTATTTTTCATTGTTGTGAAAATGTGAAGTAAACCCAATTCTTTGGGACCAAACTAGTGCACTGCCAGTTGTATCATGGGAAATATCGACGTTGGGTTGTTTCCTTACAATATGCTGGACTGTTCAAAGACCCTAATTGTCAGCAGAGCAAAAACAACAGTTTATAATAAAACCTCCGAAGGTTCACAGTCTTTATGACTGCATGGTTTTTGGACAGAGTAAACATCGAACTTCCTGGCAAAAGGCGGCATCCCAAACATTTGTGCTGTTTTGTGAGAAGTTCCTTGCATTTTTCAGCACATTACAGTACATAGTATGGATAGTTATCTAAAACCAGGTGGTGTTTTCATTGATGGTTTGAGTTGACATATTGTTAAGGCAATTTTGTGTCTTTTTCTGAAGAGAGAATTAAAAAAAAAAACAATGAAAACAAAATAATGACAATAAAAAGCACTAAAACACAGATTTTGTGTGTTTTGTGGGTTTTTAAGCTTTGTTTTAAGGCAGTGCAGATACAAAAATAATTCTAAAACATTTCATAAAACACATTTTAACACATTACTACATTTTATAAAAAACACCTGTCGATCTCCGCGAGTGAAGAACAAATCTATTGTCTAATGCGTTAAGTATTAGGTATGTTACGTTTCTGACAGACATCATGTTGAAGCTACTTAGGCTGCCATGTCCTTCTTCTCTGAGAGTGAAGATGTCGTGAAAAATCCGGTAGCAGGCTTCTCATAAATAAATTGTATTGTGCATGTTATTTTTTGACAGACAAAATATTACATTCAGCTAATTTGTTGACTGTTGATTGAAGGTTTTTTTTTTTTTTTTTTTTTTTTTTTGGAGTGGTTTTGATGCACAAATTATTTTTTATTGTCTCTTACAAAAAATATATATTTTATTTGAACCCATGACAATACAGATCCTGTTGTCAATAATATTGAAAAATCACTTTTTAACCCCCCCCCCCACCCAGGTCATTTCATTTCAAAGCAGTAAAACTGTTTCAGTTAACGGCTCCACAGTGAAGGTTATTTAAGGGTATTCTCTATCACTGTGAGGTAAAAGGTCAGAGGAAATGATCATTGACCGTCCATCACAGTAAAGGAAGCGTTAATGGCCATTTCAGCAGTGAATTGTTAAACCCATCCAGAGAATCAATTTGCATCTCTACGACTTTGATCTAAAATCTGTCCTTTAAAGCCTTAAATAAGTCTTTCTGAATAATTCATTAAAACCATAACGTAAGCAAACAATTTTTGTCACAGTCTGAGAGCCAAATGCTCAAACCTGTTCAGCTTGTTGAATCCTCGTTGCTCTTCAAACTGCATAGTATCATTGAATGTCCTTATCCAAAGCCAATCAGAAGAGCCGTAATGTCTCTGAAACAAGGGATTGGCTGCGGTTGTGGGATGTCACAGAGGGAACCATCTCCACACATTTTGTGTTCATTCCAGCCCCAGGAGACAATCCGACCCCCTATAGAGAAACAGAGAACTATGTTCCATGACAAATGTTACCACTTGATTTACAACAAAAGACATTTATTTTTATAAACAAAAATTATTAAATTATAAAATTATACATTTTATAGAAATGTTTTTATAAAATTAAAAATACCTCTTAATTTAGACAGCAGGCAGGCAGACAGACAGATAGAGAGATCATTTAATGTAATTTATTTGCATTCATTTTTTATCATTAAAACATTTAACTTAATTATTTTAAAATACTAATTGTTAAATGAAAAAAGACAAAAGACATTTAAAGGGTTTATTTTTACAAATTAACAAAAATGATTAAATGATAAAATTATGCATTTTATAGGAATGTTTTTATAAAAATAAAGACTTCTTAGACAACAGACAGATAGAGAGGCAGATAGGCTTTATTTTAGAATTTATTTACTAAATAATTTTTTTTGAAATTGTTTTAAAGTTTTCTTAAAAATTAACAAAATATATTTACACAAAAGACCCCTTTATAGATAGATTTATAATTTAAAGTAATTTATTTAAATAAATTTTAATCATTAAATGCATAAAATGTTATTTTTACAAAATAAAAAAAGCATTCAAATATTATTATAAAATATTAATTATTAAATTAAACTATAAAAAGTAGATATAAAGTAACATTCATTATTAAATTATTATTATTTACAAATAAACAAAATTATTCAAAACTAAATAACAAATACATTTTATAAAAATATATATATTTTTTTATATAAATAAGACCTTTATAATTTAGATGATGGATGAAAGTTTATTTTTAAATGTATTTCAATTCATGTTATTTATTATCAAAGCAGTTATAAAATGGAAAAACATTATTTTATAATACATATAAGATGTAAAATTATACATACTAAAATGTTTTTTTACATATTTATTGTTTTGAAAATAAAGTCAAAGTCTTTAACTGATCAACTGATGGAGAATGGTACACGCAACTCCAAAGTCATGTGGTTGCTTGTACACACATCACACTGGAGAATCAGTCGGACAGAGACGTCTTGGACTCCAAAACCTCAACACGCGTCCAGCAGGTGGGTGTGGTCAAGCCTGCATCGCCATGGAGGCATGTGCCACGGCAACATGGTTACATAACAGGTCCCATCGCCACGGCAACCAGGAGCGAGCATGCTTTCTCAAGGGTAACTGGTTTTGTCACCTACATTCCCCTATTCACTCTGTTAACTTTAACACATGCGTCCTTACCAATCCATTGTTTTCTTGTCTGTAAGTTATCTATGATTATGCGAAATCATTAATTACATACAAAAAATTTTTTACCAAAAAGAAAAGTAGGACTATTGTGCACGAAAATGACATTGTGAAGATAAAAAGGACAAAAACATCTTGTTTAGTGAATCATTGTCCTTGTGGATAACGTGATATTCACAAAACAAGAGCTCTAGTGTTTAGTTGATGATGCACAGCAAAACTGTTCCCATGGCAACACACTTACAGACCATAGAAACATAGAACAGCATTCCGATCTAGACAAGAGAATATGAAAAAAAAGAGACTTCGCTGAAGCTTTAAAGAGATGGGTGAACACGGTCACCACTGTTTAATCTCATTTAAAGACGGAAGTGTCATGTTTGCTTAGAGAATGCTGTGTGATTCCCAAGGTGCATGCTGGGATGTTATTCCTTTGCTCTGTTGTACCATAAGACCTCATGATTTTGCCCCATCACACAAAGGAACAAAAGATTCCCCAAGAAACCAATACTTCTTTAATAATCACAAATATGTATTTTCAAGGTTATTTGGCTCTTTACAACAAGAATTTAGGAATTCTCATTTCATTTTGATTAATATAATATAGAAATGACAAAATGGGCACAATTTTTTTTAATTAACAAAAATTAAACAACAAATACTGCTTCATTTATATAAAATTCACTACTAGAAAAGAATGTTAATATATATATTAAACAATATATATTAAACAATGCCAAATATATATATATATATATATATATATATATATATATATATATATATATATATATATATATATTATATATATATATTTATATACCACTTTTACTATTTCTATAAATAATATCTATTAGTAATATTATAAATTATATATGTGTAACTGTACTTGCTATATGGTTAGGGTAAGGAGTTGGTTTACAGTTGCATGCATAATTTATGTATATTGCATAATTTATGTAATGCATAATTTATTGTTATTACTATAGAAAGTACATGTAACGTGTAACAAGGAAGCAAAACTAAAGTTTATGTTTGTGTGTGTGCGACACCCCTAATTAACACGATAAGGGTATGTCATTATTTTATTGATTATCATCAATACTGATAATTCGATAAAATATATAGGGGTATTGTGATATCCCGGTATTGTTGGGCTAGTTTCTCTGAAAATGTAATTAAATTACTGATTACTCCTTTTAAATGTAATCTAGTTACTTTTCTGATTACTTTATTTCAAAAGTAACTAGTTACATTCTTTACATTATTAGTTATTAAGTATATAGTATTTACATTATTAGTTACAAATTTACATGAAAAAGTACATTCTGTGTCACCTAGCCACAACATCCCAGCATAAACGCTCCTGTTAAATATTTGTTATTAAAGCATCAGAATTCACAAACCACTTTTATTTTTAACTAAATGCGAGCATAGGCTGCTGCGTACATGGTTTGGCATGGCAGAATGCTCTGTTATAACATAATAATATATGTATAATGAATATTTCATAATGTCTACAATTCGTGTGTTATAATGAGAGGTTTTGGTGAGCATGCAAATTTCAGCGCTGTTTCAAGCAATGAGTGGATTCTAACAGCCCTGATTGGCCATTGCATTCCAGAAATCAACATTGTTCAACGCTGCAAACATGTGTTATGAACAGAAACTCTGCCTATGCTTGCGCCTGTTGATTGTTTTTATGTTTTATTAGTTGTTCTTTTTGCTTTTGTGCAATTGATGAATAACAATTGATTTGTTTTTAGATATTTTATGTTTAGATATTTCTATTTTGCGAGAGTCCTGCAAATTTTATTCTCCTGCATCCCGCACACACACAAGTCTGCGAGAGTCCTGCAAATTATGTAGAAGGCATACTTTTCTCTATCCAACGTTTTTTCATGGTAGTAGCCGCTTTGCTTCATTCAAAGTAGCTTGCAACTATACTCTAAACGATTACTGCATTTTTTGGTATGATGTAACGCCGGCGGTAATGTATAGAGATTCGTAGCTTAAACTATACTCCGATTACTATTTTGGAAAAACGTTAAATTACTCGTTAATACAAAAAAGTTACCAAAAAAGAAATCAAATTACAGTAACGCGTTACAAAGTTGTGAATAATCAATAAAATAATTAAATATCGTTATCGTGATAATTAGGGGTGTCGCAATAAACACATATTATGGATATCTACAACTGAATAGTAAACATATGATAATATGACATAATAATCCAGCACCAGTGCCATTATGGAGCGTTAAACTCTCATGCGTGATTTGTTTCATTCATACTCGACACCGGAGGGTGCTCTCATGCAGAAACTACAACTACATTCCTATAAGCAAGACTCATAGGAATGATAAAACAAATGACTTTCCAGGAAAGCCCTTAAATAAACAAAGGCATCCAGCTCAAAGGCTCGTAGAATACTCTTAAATGGTAATAATAGCATGATTTATTTATTATTTTTGAAAATGTTCTATACACACACACACACACACACACACACCACACACCACACACACACACACACACACAACACTATATATATATATGTATAAGTGTGTAGTGCTCATAAAAATAAGCCCATTGTTTTCTTTATGCAATATATAATTTCTCATTTTTTTTCTTTTGATGAGTGTGGGATGACAAATATGACAGGATAACAGGCAAAGACAGGAAGAAGACAGTTTTAAAGTTCACAAATAAACTATATGAACTGCAGTTAGTCTAAGGATATCTAATTTTTTTTTTTTCTCTGTCCAAGTTGCTAGGGAATTACAAAGATTAAAAGCAAATAGAAATAGCTTTTACATCAATAAACTTCATATTCTTTTGCAGCGATGGCTCATTTCCCTCTGATGCCCTTACACAAAGACACAAGGACTAATTCCCAGCACCCTTCTATGATAGCAGTAAAGATCACAGAGAACGGAGGCCGGTGGCTTAATTACTAGCTTCAGCAACAGATACTCATCTGTCCTAAAGCTGAAGACGTGGTGCTGGAACTGTCCTATTACTGAAATCCAGACGTTCAACTCTCTCAACAGTACAGAAGGCAGAGCTGGGCTCAGCATTAATTCTGGCCATCAGGCTTAGTGAAATCTCAAAATGCTGGCTTACTTACTTTAATCCTGTCTTTTTCTCTCCCAGGCTCAATGTCAGAGCAGTCACATCCCATAATAAGCTACTTTACACCCTTAAAGATACTGTAGCATTATTGCCATAGCAACAGTATATGGGATTAAACCTAGGTACAAGAGAGAATCTCCTGGGTGTCAGGAAACATGGAAAGAAAATGTCTGGGTCATATTTCATCCACAATATAACAAACGATATTTTCATGACAATTAAGCAGTTAAGCAATATATTTTTTTTTATATTTTTTATAGGTTGATAATTAATTAATTTATTTTTATTTCTTTTTTTTGAAGAATAATTTATTTATATATATATTATAAATGGATTTAATACTAAAATTTACTGCGTGTAATGAGAGTCTATAAGGAAATTACAACAATTTTACTGGGCTATTATGAGAGTCTATAAAAACTATAAAATTCATCATTTAGGATGACGACAACCAGAAAAAAAAGAAAACAAACAAAAAAAAACAGTAAAACATTCATTACAGTACAGAAAATTTGGGGGACAATTCATTGTGTGCTAAATAAATATACATACATTTTTGGTGAACTATGACCTGAACTATGACTATTGACCTAATGATGCTCACAGAAAATCCCTGGTCTGTTTTTTGATTGATATTTGGATTTCTGATGGCCTGTAGTGACTGACTTCTATGAGACTGGGGAAGAGACTGGAGAAATTCATGTCCAACAGCTGCTCCAACAACACTGGTGCCCCTCAGGGATGTGTTCTCTCCCCACTGCTCTTCTCGCTGTACACCAACGACAGCACCTCTAAAGACCCCTCTGTCAAGCTCTTGAAGTTTGCAGACGACACTACGGTCATCTGTCTCATCCAAGACGGTGACGAGTCTGCTTACAGACAAGAGGTTGACCAGCTGGCTGTCTGGTGCAGTCTTAACAACATGGAGCTGAACACCTTGAAAACAGTGGAGATGATAGTGGACTTCAGGAGAAACCCCCCTGCACTCCCCCCACTCACCATCATAAACAGCACTGTGTCTGCAGTGGAGTCATTCAGGCTCCTGGGAACCACCATCATTCAGGACCTGAAGTGGGACAATCACTTTGACTCCATTGTTAAAAAGGCCCAACAAAGGTTGTACTTCCTTCGCCAGCTGAGGAAGTTTACAACCTGCCACAGGAGCTGCTGAAACAGTTCTACTCAGCCGTCATTGAGTCTGTCCTGTGCACTTCAATAACTGTCTGGTTTGGTTCAGCTACAAAATCAGACATCAGAAGACTACAGAGAACGGTTTGGACTCCTAAAAGGATTATTGGTGCTCCCCTGCCCACCCTTCAAGAACTGTATACATCCAGAGTGAGGAAAAGGGCTCAGAAAATCACTTTGGATCCCTCTCATCCAAGTTACCCCATCTTTGAACTTTTGCAATCTGGCCGGATCTTCAGAGCCACAAATACCAGGACAGTCAGGCACAAGAACAGTTTCTTCCCCCAGGCAATCTACCTCACGAACAGTTAAATGTTCCCCACTTATGCTAAAAATGTGCAATATCCTTATATTTATTTGTTATCCCTCCATCCTAGTACATCCCTGCATCTTACTCAATTCTATTCCATCATCATCTATAGCACAACTGTTTATACAATTTATTTATTTACAATTTTTTTTTTGTATGCCTTGTATGCGCAAGCAAACTTGCTCTTTCTGATTCTGATTTTTTTGTATGCCTTGTATGCGCATCATTTACAGCTTTCTTTCTAATGACTGTTATGGGAAATTAGATACATGAAGACCGCAGGTGTTGCCATGGAGACTAGATCCCAAAAACATTCATAACATCTGACAAGAGTGATCTGTGTAAAAAAATAATTCAAGCTTGTGTGATTTATAAAATAAAATAAAATAAATATTATATTATGTAACACACACACACATGCACACATACACAAATATATCCTGATTTTTTTAAAACATTTATTTGAAAATAGCTTTTAAAAATTTATATATAAATACAGAGCTGGACAGTAATCTGGATTACATAATAAGATTCCAAAAATTAAGTACTTGTAATTAGACTAAATTACATTTTAAAATACTCATAATCAGACTACAGGCTGCACTGGATTTACAAAAATCATTTCATGTTTAAGAAGTGTTTCGACATTGCATCAACTACTGATGAAAACTAAAATTTTTACATGCATGGAAGGTGTCTGTCTTTCAAACACATTAAAATGCACAATTTTATATATATTTTAATTTTGAAGTATCACATTTGCATGTTCATGGTTGTCTGACATTAGTTATAGTCACATGACATGCAGGTAAACAAAAAAAATATTTCATTTTTTTCAGTAAGTTTTTTGATTAATTTTAAAATGATTTGTTTCAATTAAACATTGTTATGATTTAATTATTAGTTTTCATTAAATACACAAAACCCTTTGCAGTGCCTTCGCAAACCCAGTTTGGGAAACCTTTACGTAATATAATGTTTAATGCACTTCATGTTGTTGATAACAACTCATTTTCTTACTCTTTGTATCTTTATATCAATATGGTGCAAGATTACCCTATTTAAATCAATGTGAAAAACAAGATAGATTAAAAGTAATCTAAAAGTAGTCTGATTATACTACCTAAAAAGTGCAATGTAATGGATTACGTTACTAACTACAATTTTTGTATATACAATTATACAATTGTATATATATACACACAATTTTTTATATATGTAATACTCATGTACTCATGTAATACATATGTAGTACTCACCCACAACAGCCAGGTTGTGTTCAGATCCACATGCAATCTGCAAAAAAAAAACAGAAATTTGTGAGAAAACACCTATTATGTGCTCTGCTCACATTCCAAACACATTTATCCCCGACAGACCTCAGTTTGACCCTCTCTCTCTCTCTCTCTCACACACACACACACACACACGTCACACACACAAACACACTCTCGCCATGCCTGTAACAGGAGCCGGGACGCCTGAATCGAACATTCCCTGCTGGGAAGCGGGTCCGAGGACTGAGGCGTACAGTGGTTTGGGGGTGGGGAGGGGTGATTTACACATCCAGCCGTGCAGAGAAGCTTCCTGCACTCAAAAATAACACAAACACACAAGCGCCCCGATGCCGGAGTCATATGTCCGTTACCATGACGACCCGCAAGGATGTGAGTGGGTGACCGGGCGTCTCTGGTTGGTTTATTAATGTTTGGTGATCAGAGCTCGTTATGCGGAGGAAATGGGCTTCTAGTGGACAAAAACACATTGCTAATGCTCTCTGCCAGAGCTGGGAGGATGCCGTCCACAAAGACATGCTCGAATTAGTGAAAAATAATACCAGTGCATTATGGGAAAAGGCAGCTTGAAACTTCTCTTGTTTCATGACCAAACTTCTATAAAGCTAAAACAAAAGATGATTTTTTTTTTTTTTTGTTTTTTATTATTGTGGAAGACTAGTCACATGACACAGAGGTCTGAGGTCAAAGCTGGATGCAATCTCATAATGTTTATATACTATCGTTCAATCAGCTGAAAGCATGAGAATACTGTAAATATAATGAAAAAAGTTTAAATAATTACATCAATATGTATAATTATTTATTAAATTGTAATTATTAATTTTGAATAATTTAGGGAATATTTTATTTAATTTTAAAGAATCCATGAAGATTTAATATATTTATGTATTTATTTATTTATTTATTTATTATTTTACAGAGCATCTTTTAAAATTTCATTATTTCTTTATATAGACATACAATTAGAAATAAAAGAACATTTTATATTTTTAATTTAGCATAAATTATGAAAGACTATTGAAATACTTTTATATAAAACAAAAGCAGGAGCCTCACCAGCAAAACAACACCAACCCCTCCTCACATCCACCCATCCGTCCCCAGCTGAACCCACGCCACACAAACACTGCACACAACCAGTCAAAACAACACTGGACAGAGGACAGCAACTGTCCAAACGTTAAGGACTGCTGTCAGATCAGTGACAAGGGAAATGAACGTTCTGAAACTAAATGCTAGTCTCGCTTAGCTAGGCTTTCGACTACTCAGCAAGTCTAGTCCACTAATTCTGACCAAACACCACTGTTCTTGAACCAGAGATCGTCTAAGTGACATGTGAAGTGGCCAACCAAAACCACAATCCCTCCCCAAAATTCTTATGTTTGGATTTTGAGTATGTCTAGACCCAATTAAAACACACACACCACAATTATACAAAACACACAACACCCACCCACACCACACACACACACCACACCACACACTCACACACACAAAGACATAGCAAACACCAAATAAATAATCAATGTTTTATATTTAATTTTAGATTTTGTCATTTGAATAATTTATAATCATATAAATTAAAAATGTATTTTAAAATGAATAAAAATGATTCAATTACAAAAATTAACATACAATAATTTTTTAATTAAAATAAATAAAATACATTTTTTCTAAAAAAAATACAATAACAAACTAAAATTAAAATATAAAATATATATATTTTATATATACATTAAAATGAAAACAAAGTTAAAAATAAAATGATTAATAAAAACTATTCATTTTATATATAGGCCAAACATGAATAAATTCTGCCATTAAATAAACAAAGCATAAATAAAAAATACATAACAATATAATATATCATTAATACTATGTTTAATTTACATAATTATAGATTATTCATATTACTCAAATTACAAAATATACAATTACATATAACACAATGTTTATATATTTGATATCTGCTAAAAATAGAACACAGGAAAAGCATAAATAATACAGTAATTAATATAATATATAGATTATACATGGATTTTACACAGACACACACATATATACGGAAAAGCATAAATAATACTGTGTGTGTATAGATATATAGCATAAATATATACTTAGTGTTAATAAATAATTTATTATTAATTTATTGAATATTTAAATATTATTTCATAATTATTATATATATAATAAAGAAATGTATTTTTTTGATATCGGATTATTGATATTATTAATATTATATAATATTGAAATATATTTCATAATTATTAATAAATATAAAGAATGCTTTTTTGATATCTTTTATTCTTTTATTTTATTTTATTTATTTTTTAATTATATAAATTTACAATAATATTCAAAAAATATAATAAATGTTTTTTTTTTATATTTGGTTATAAAAATAAAACCCTGACAAATATAGAAACTTGAGTCGACAGCTGTTTATTGAGATGCAGTTGTTCCCATCTGCCGCTGATAATGAAGTGCAGGATGAATGTCCCCACACTGTGATGAAGCCTCAGGTACAGCACTGCACTGTGGGAGCTCAGACACAGACAGCTAGACTCCAGCGCTCTGGGTGGAAGTGTGAAACAGGCTGTCGGCCGGCTGCACCTCATGTGTGAATGAACTCATTGTAAAAAATCATACCGCCCATTACTGGGAGTTCAGCTCTGGATCCTGGAAGGAACACAGTCGGTTTCAGCCCACAGTATTGTGTTTCATCTACTGATAGGAAATCTCACAGTCTGGAGCCAGTGAAGACGCCAGCTTCCCCATGATTGGCCAATATGCTTTTGGGGGAGGGAACTGGGTTTAACAATGGATTTGGTGTCTTAACAACTGTTTAGACACAATATAGACTGTCAGGGGTGTTAAATAAACTTACTAGTACAATTTATAGTTTTAAAAAGCTTAGTGAGACTGATGCTTTCAAGATTAGAGAAGGGCACAAAAGGAGTGTAAAACTATCATAAATGTTGCCCATATGACACATGCACTATATTCCACTAAAATTTAAAGCATTATTAAAAGTCATAATATCTGCCCTAGCTCCCCTTTGAGAGTTCAAATGAGTTCATTAGTAAAGCAGACATTTCCAATATGTCATTATTTCACTCTATTAATTCTGATTTCATCTAAATTTATCAATTGGTCTAATTGCTTTCTTCACAAAGCTAACTGATCAGATTCTCAAGTTTAACTCAATGACTCCAAAATTTAGTAGCAGCACTTTAAAACAAACAATTGTCAGCAAATAACGACTTAAATTTCTTAAATTTTTGTGCTTTTGTTGTATTTTTGTATTTTTTTATTGTTTTTATTGTTTTTAATTTTTCATAATTAAAAGGTTTTTTTTTTATTTTTAATATCAGTTTAATTTTTAGTAATTTTGTAACAAATATGTGCTTTTGCCGTTTTAAATAGTTTTTGTATTTAAAAAATATTTCTAGTCAAAATTATGATAGTCATAATCATGAGATCGAAATTATGAGATAAAGTCAAAAGTATGACATAAAAGTTAAAATTACCACATTTCATTTGATCTTTGTCATAATTATAATTATGACATATCTCATAGTTTGAACTTTTTATCTCATACTTATGACTTACTATATGACTTGCCATTTTGGCTTTTTTTTTTCTTACAATTTAGACTTTTAAATAACCATTTAGATTTTTTTTTTAACTGTCATAACTACATTTTAATCTCATAATTACACATTTTTAATAACATAAATTAGAATTTTATCTCATAAATTTGACTTTTTTATTTCATTATATATCACTTGCCAATTTGACTTTTGTCTTAAAATTGTGACTTTTAAACAACAATTTAAATTTTATAACAAAATTACATTTTAATCTTATAATTTCACATTTTTAATAACATAATTTAGAATTTTATCTCATAAATGTTTTTTTTTTTAAATGTTATCATGACTTATTAATCTCATAATTATGATATACCAAAGCATGATGTTTTTTTCCTTACATGGCGCAAATGGGCTTCCATATTTATCTGATAATTAATATTTAATAAATATATATTAAATAGTTGAACTTGATTTTTATTTCAATTTTAGTGTTCAGTTAGTAATTTTAATTAGTTGCCAAGGCAACATTTCAAAATTTTCAATAAGTTTAAGTTTTTATTTACATTACTTTTAAATATTTGTATTTTATTTTATTTCTGCTTTAATACAGTTTTTTTTTTTTTTTTTTAATTTTTTTTTAAATATAACTGTGTTTTTCTCACAAAGATATTGTATTATTCTTCTAAAATATCTTGTTTTGTTTTACAGAGGAGAAAAAGTGACATGGGTTTGGAACGACATGAGGGTGAATCAACTGATAAAACAACTATTAGTTTTTGCTTCATTTAAGGTTTTTCCATCAACCACAATTCAGCTCTAAAACTTTATATTCCGTTTGTCACCAAAGGCTACACGTGTTCCCGGCTTCTGCTACACTTATAGCAGCATCCTCCCTTTTGAGGTGTTATAGATCCATCAACCACAATTCAGCTCTAAAACTTTCACCAACACTGCACATTTTGCATGTATCCTAAGAATCAAACACACGACTGATTCAGGTCACCTTCTCATTAGTAGAAACTCACAGACGTTGTATGGGTGTGTCAGACAAAGGAGACATGCAAAATGTGCAGTGTTGGTGGTCCTCCAGGAATGTGGTTGAGAACCACTGTTATAGAGGATACCGTCCCCCTGTACCGTCCTCGTTTCCTCTCATCAACATAGGCCGTGCGGACAGGTCACCAGTGGCAGGACATTGTAGCATAAGCAACTTTTGAGGATTAAATATGACATGAGGTCCATCGACCAGGCGGGGAATGGCGAAAGCACAAAACAAAGTCATGCAAGGAGATCTGACGAGCAGAAATATTATTCGCAAGCCATGACAATGTCTGGACAACCTTTCTCTCTCTGCACCAACTTGATTTTAATTAAAAAAATGAATTAATTAATATGAATAATGTCTCTTTTCTCTCACTCACAATATCTGAAGGCTGTTCTTTAATATTAAGGTTCAGTGACGCACCACACGTAAAACCTGAGATTGAGTATAAAATACTGTGTTGTCGAGTCATTCTCTTCAATACGTATGGCCACAGATGCTGCATTCTCTAAGCTAAGAGATGACCTTCAATTTAAATCAGCGCTGTGTCTCTGGGCAGGATGAGAAAAGCATTGTGGAAAGTACAGAGTATGTTCGCCCCCTGCTGGAAGACATTACATACTGCATTCTCTCACCTTTGAGCAAAGAACACTGTGCCAGTGAGTTCTTATGTCATCTTAGCAATAAAAACATTTATGGATAGTTGTGTTCTAAATTCTGATATATATATTCTGAATGTTTGGCATGTTTGTGTGCTGCTGCGCACCCTGTGTGTGTAATAAGCAGAGTGTACGCTCATTGTGGACCCGCCTATAGGCACATATTACCAACACACTCTTTAAATAACAACAAAACTACTTTGCCATTGACTTTAGACCAGGTTTTTGTTGGTCAATGGCGCAGTCTACTTCAGCTGCCTCAAAATAGCAACGCGCCAACAATGCACCTGAACACACCTCGTTTTCAGACCAGCACGTCCATGAGCGCACAAATGGGTGCAAATGCATTTGCTATTCAAACAACGTGGTGCAGGACATGAAAATGATAACTGTGTCAGGCTTAAACTACGAAAAAACACTTGCTTCTGTATTGTGCCGGGTGTAAATCTCATAATTTCAAATTTTACCACATATTTACTAATGTTATAATTTTTCTTTTATCTCATAATTGTGACTTTTATCTCTTAATTTTGATTCGTAAAATCTCATAATTTAAACTTTAATATCATAATTATGATTATTTCATCATTTAATTTTTTATCTCATAATTATGACTGTCAATTTTGATGTTTTAAACCTTAATTTTGATTTATTCTAATAATTTTTATCTCATAATTTCAACTTCTATCTCATAATTATGACAGTGTCATATTTTCGTATTTGTAAACTTATAATTTATATTTTTATAATTTCATAATTTTTTTTTTATCTCATATGACTGTCAAAATTTTGTTTTTATACCATAATTGTTGTAGATTTTAATCTCATAATTTAAATTCTTTATCTCATTATATTAACTTTTTATCTCATTATTTCGACTGTCATAATTTTGACTTTGTCTCTATTCATTTTAATCTCATATTTAAAAATTTCCAAAGCTTGATTTTTTTTTTTTATGTGGCAGAAATGGGCTTCCATATTTATGTGATAATTATTTGTATTTATTAAATATTAGTGTCTTTTATCTTTCTACATTTGTTTATATACATAACGCATACCTGTGTTGCTCCAAATAAAGCTTTAACCTCAACAGGGGCGGCTTATTCTTTGCCCAGAGCTTGTTGAAATGTCATATTCTTTTTCTGTACTCTGATTGATCTGTCCTAGCTGTCCGTAATTTGCTCTGCCCCATGTAAAGACCCGCCCACTCTCTGTGAATAGATAATATATTGTTAACCGTATCACCAGAAAAACAAGCTTTAAGAAAGTTTTGTGTGAGAAAGTGTGTAGTATGACTCACCAGTTTTTACGACAAGATGCGTCCAGCCGCTGTGTACGTCAGTCACTCTCTGATCATGTTTATTGCTTCCCCAGAGGAACACGTCACCTTTGACTGTAGAAATATGGGATTTTGTCTCTATCCCTAGCAATCAGAGATAGAAGACAAATCAGAGTAATTTGAAAGTTCTCTCACCTGTCAAACAAACGCAGTGGGTGGAGCCTGCAACTACCTTCTGTGGGGCACGTGACCAAACCCTGCAGATGAGAAAGGCATCACAAGTGCTAGAAATTATAAATTAAACACATCATTTAACAGACATTAATGAGGAACACTAATAAAAAGTACTTATTTTATATAAGATGTCATGTATCCCAATGTGAGTCTGATTCAGCTTTAAGCACAACTCTGTGTCTCTCTCTGTGTGTGTGTGTGTGTGTGTGTGTGTGTGTGTGTGTGTGTGTGAATGTTACCCGGGACAAGGCAAGGCTCCTTAGAGGATAGATGCGCAGGAACAGGATGGGGACTTAACATTCTCTTAGCGTGACTAGACAGGCCAGTTCCCCATTGATAAACACAACCTGATGCTTTAGACACGCACATGTACACACACATATATACAAAAAACACATAATTATGATTAAATATTCAATTATACTATTACAATATACTAATTATATAATTATAATATTGGAATTTGGTTTTCTTTACAATTGTATATTAAATATTCAAAACAAATGACAATATTAAAATGATTTTTTATATTTAATAAGATTTAAATTATAATAATTATGTTCTTTAAATTATAAAACAATATCAAATATTTTATTATACTTGATATAAAACCTAGATTTATTTTAAATATTTAAAACATATATACACATATTAAGACAAATAATTAAATATTATAATACACAATATAAAAATTTTTATATCTGATATTTTTACTCGTATGCAATACCTGTACATGTAATTAAATACTATTAAAATATTCAATTGTAATATTAAAATAAAATGAATATTAATATAAATATATTTAATATATAATTAGAATACTGAATACACAATGGTAACATTTTTATGTTTGATATGTTTTCAATATTTGAACAAATAATAATATTAAAATGTATTTCATATATCATAAGAATAATTAATAAAAATAATTAAATATGAGGATAGTATAATAGAATAATATATAATTATTAAATTACATTAAAATTATACTGTTAAATAGTTATTTCTTATATGCGATTAAAAAAATTTATATTTATTATCAATATTCAAAACAAATATACATACCTATATATAAATAGATAGATTATTAAATATTGTGATATTGAAATTATAATTATTTTAATCATTAAATTATAAAATTATTAAAATAAATGTTCTCACATTTGATATAAAAATCTATGTTTACTTTCAATATTTCATAAACATAATAATAATTAGAAAAATATAATGTTAATTTTAAAATGTAACCCAAAACAAATATTATATATTTGATACTTATTTGACATATTATAAGTAATACCTGTACTTGCTAATGCGTGTCTGAGCCCTGCAGCCACACTAGTTACTGGCTCATTCAGGGTCTGCAAGCAGAACAAAACATGATATTATTACAAACCTCACACTTACAATCTTACACTCCTATCATGCAGGAGCCTCATTATATTCTCAGCTCTCACCTTCACGTGGAAAGGTTCTGCTGAGTGTGTTATTCCTGGCGAGAAGCCCAGCTGTCCAAATGCATTGGAGCTGCACACCAAGACCTGACCGTCACCTGAAAGACACAGATCAGATATCAGTTATTCAGCACTCAATTAAACCAGAGGAAGTCTCCACAGGCAGATCTAAGAGCACTCTAAATAAAACCACTCAGAAATTACTGATGTGTGCAACACCCAAGCTCTTTTATTTTTCTACCCAGGCTCTCAATAATAGGAAGCCTGTTTCCGCCACTGAATAAAAAAATAAAAAAGGTAATTGCGACTTTTTTTCTAGCAATTGTGAGTTTACATCTGGCAAATTTGACTTTTTTCTCAGAATTGTGAGAAATAATCTCACAATTGCTAGTAACAAAGTCCAGTTCTGAGGAAAAAAAAGACTGATATGTTGGCAGAATTGTGAATTTATAATGCACAATTTTGACTTAATAACTCACAATTGTGATTTATATCTCACAATTCTGAGAAAAAAAGTCAGAATTGTGAGATGTAAAGTCGAAATTACAAGAAAAAAGTAGGAATTGTGAGATAAAAAGTCTCAATAACCTTTTTTATTTTTTATTCAGTGGCGGAAACGGGCTTCCATACAACAATCTGCCACACAAGAGTCCAGAATATGAATTTGATGACTGTCACTCAACAGTCAGAATTAATAACAGAGAAGTCCCAACCACAGGACACCTGCTGAACTCTTGAGCACCCAGGCAAAGGGCAGGGCTGAAAGGTTATGACCTCTTGTGATTGACCTTTGTGGTTCTGTCCACACATCAGCAGCTCACCTGATTCTGGGTGGAGAAATGTTTTTGTAATACTTCAACTTGACCGCTAGAGAGCGACATGTTCCACAAATAAAAGGTCAGCAATTCCAGAAACAGTTTCAGGATTATTTCACAAATTCTATGAAAATGTTCAATAATAATATTAAAACCTATTATAATATATTATTATAATATTAAATATATCATTTTAAAGTTTTAACTTTATTTTTAATATTTAAAACAAATTGTAATATTAATATGTATTTATTATATAATTAGAATTTGGTATAAAATCAAGAATTTCAATAATTTCGTTTTGTTTCAATATTAAACACAAGCATTATATGCATATACCTATTAAGACTAATAACTAGATATTATGGCATTTGAAATATAATAATTGTAGTAATTAAATTAGAAAAATTTTATATTAAATTATTGTTATATTTGAGATTTAAAAAAAACTAAATTTATAAATTTATATATACGTGCTAAAACAAATAATTAAATATTATGATGTATAAATTATAATAATTAAAGATAACATTATAATATTATTTTTATATATTTGATATAAAACTATATGTTACACATAATTTGAAAGTGATTTAATCTTTTCATATGTAAAATACAAATCACAAACAAGTAGGCTTATCAGAAAGGACGATATTTAAAGACAAGTACAAAAATATAACAGTTGTTCGTTTTGACGTAGTCACGTGGTGTTTGTTTCTTTTTTCATCGCTGGTCAGGATAAACCAATCACAGGCGTCTGCGATCACAGGCGCTCAAAACGTTTATAGATTCTACTCGAGCCGCTTTACATTTATTTATCAGGTGAATATACTTGTATGCATAGAGTTATAGGATTAAACAATTTTACTTTCATACACACATGTGTCCTATATGAGAAATAATGTCTTGAGATTTGAATAAGGTATTTTGGCATTTGAGAGAGCCTCTGAAGAGCACGATTGTTTGCACCTTAGAACATATTTATTATATAAGCAACTCTTTAATAACAATGTCTAGCAAATTTCTCTACAACCTAAACTTGAACTGATAGGCATACTTCGTTCAGAGTTTCTAACGAATTACTTATAGAGACGCTAAGCATTCATTTGTATCTTGTAAAAAAAAAAAAAAAAAAAAAAAAAAAAAAAAACATTCTTCCATGTCAATATTTACATGCATTTTAATAAATACAGATTATTCCAGGTCCTACTCCACGTAGACATCCATTTTAAATAAAGAAACAATAACACATAGCATACACTGTATATACTAAATGTTTCATAGACTCACAAAGATACTGTTTATATACTAAAATCTATCAGACAGTATCTCTGAATAAATAAACGTGCCAATTTGAAATGACAAATGACATAAATGCAAACCGAAACCATCAATATATTAAGATATATCAATATATACACACACTTCACATTTGTAGCCTCAATTTAACCAAAACCATTGTGGTCACCTTGCATAAAAAAACCACCTTGTCAAGTAGAAAACTCACATAAAATACTCCACTTGCAAGCATTTAGCACAGCTTTTGCTGATCCACATATTTAAACTTTAACAAGAGCCAAACTAATTATATAAACAGACACAAGGATTTGACTTCGTTTGGTGGGTTTTCATGCCATGCATGATTCAGAAAGTGAAGTACTGTGACAAAGCAGACGAACTGGTACATGAAATAATGGATGGTTTGCTGGGAAATGTTTAGTTTTTCAGACTCCTAACTGCATGTTTAGCCTGCTTAGTGCATCTCCAATGATATCCAGCTCATGTCTTAGCTCTTCCACCACGTTGTTGATGCTGGCCGTGTCCTTCAGAACATCGACGCTCTGCGTGTACGGGTTGTAGCGCACTGAGAAGGGCCTCTTGATGGTCTTTGCAAACTCCCTAAAAAATAAAACTCAATTTTAAATGCAAGTGATAGTGCTAAATCCTCAGATGATATATGCAGTAAATACTTTTTTAGCAATTTTATTATCATTTAATTGACTGTAAGAATACAGTTTCATTTTCTATTACCTCATTTTGACTTTTGCTTCCTCGAAGGTGTCCGAAACAAAGTAGACATCCTGAAAGGTGGTGATGATGCACTCCTGTTTGCTTGTCACATTGGGGTCAAAGGGCAAGATCCTGGCGTTTCCTGAGAGTGCATGCTGGACGAAAAGGAACGATCATCTCTATTTATAAGGTGAAAAACATGCATTATGCATTATGTAGAAAAAGCTTTTGTGGTTCATTACCTTCAGCTCGCTGATGGAGGACAGCAGACCGGCTCCATAAGCTCTCAGTCGCCCTTCTTGCTTACAGAGGCCGAACTCCACAGTGAAGAAATAACACTGAAACATAGAATGGAATTGTTAATAAATATGTATTTGTAGTATATTCACATGAAAACACTCAAATCTCAAGGCCGGGCATTACTTACAGTGGCGAGTTTCTGTACAGAGTCATCCGATGCTCCTAGTGATGCGAGACCGATCTCCTGACTGAACTGAGCAAAGCTGGGCTCGGCCAAAAGAGGGACATGTCCAAGCAGCTCGTGACATGTGTCTCTAAAACAGACAGACACGTTCACATGATCACCTGCTCAGAGTAACAATTCCTTTATCAGTACAGATCTTTAATTATAGCAAACAAAGATAAAGTCTGTTGCATATCTACTCTTGTGAAATAAGCATTATATATATTTTTTATCTAAATCTATTTTATTATATATATGATATTATGTATCTATAATATATATATATATCTATATATATATATATATATATCTTAATATATAAAGATATACACAAATGTGCATATAAAGACAGATATATGAAATATAAATGTTAAATATAAAAAATGTATTTTATATACATAAACATAAATTACAAAAAAGGAAAAAACAGGAAATAATTATATAAAATCTGAATATATAAATGTAAACTGTAAATATATAGAAGTAAATCTGAATATATTTAAAATCTGAATTTATAATGTAAATAAGAATAAATTATTATAAATCTGATAATATAACTGTAAATCTGAATGTTTAGTTATAAGTCAAAATTTATATAGATACAAATTGTGATAAAAAAAAATGTAAATCACGAATATATAGAAGTAAATCTGAATATATATCTTTAAGTCTGAATACATAAATGTAAACTGTGAATATATACTTTTAATTCTGAATATACGTTTACCATGAAAGTTGCAATATGCCTATAGGTAAAAAACTGAATGAACATAAATGCAAAATAAAAATTAGTGCTGTCAAATGATTAAATCGCGTCCATAATAAAAGTTTTTGTTTACATAATATATTTAAGTGTACTGTGTATATTTATTATGTAAATATAAATACACACACATGCATGTATATATTTCAGAAAAATATGTTATGTTTATATATTAAATATTTTTATATATAATATAAATTATATGAATATAAATATAAACATGTAAATACATGTAAATATTTTCAAATATATAAGGAAATTTGTTTGTATTTATTATATACATAATAAATATACACAGTACACAGACATTATATTACATAAACAAAAACGTTTAATTTGAATGCGATTAATCGCAGTTAATCATTTGACAGCACTATGCGATTAATCGCAGTTAATCATTTGACCGCACTAGTTTAAACCAACGCTTACGGAAACTTCAAAATGAGGTCATGACAGTTGTCGTGTATGTTTATATATATGTATGTATTTTTGTGTTTTATATTAAATGTGTTTTCATAAACTGTAAACACATTTAATATAAAACAGAAAAACATGTATTTTATACAGTGTGTATATATAAACGTATTTATATATATATTTTTTTATTTGATTTACATTTTATATCTAACATCCTTTTTTGTAAATATATTAGAGTGACAGTCAGACCATTGTTAAGTTTGCTAACATTTGATTGTTTGCGTACTCACGGCTCGGGTGTGTAGAGGGGGTCTGAGCTGTGTCGCACATACTGAGTGCAGTGAAACACACGGAAGGCCAGACCTGCCAGGAAGTCTCGTGGGGAGAGATACCCAGCCACAGGCCTGATGGTGAAGCCAGTGCGCTCTGAAACATCATAAAGCAATGTTACAGAGAAAAGAGTGTATAAATCCTGAACAAACCAACAATTAAAGAACTGACATCCCTTTCTCTCACCTTTGAGGAAGCGTGAGACGTCCTCCAGCTGCGGGATGTTGTCCTCGCGGACGTCACAGTGTTTGATGAGCAAGGGCAGGTTCTTGAGGTACTCGCGGCAGGCGTGTGAGGGGTAGAGTTTATTCAGCTCCCTGAACACCACTCCCCATGTTTTCACCTCCTCGTCTGTGAACTCTATACGGGGAATGGGGTCTCCACTGGTGGAAGGGCCAACATTTAATTAGACTTATTGTAAATGTGTATTACTCTAATGTTAAAGTATATTTAAAAACTCACTGTTTGTAGCTCATAGCCAAGTCTGCGAAATACTTCCTCCTTTTGCGATAGACGTTGTCTTTGAATCCCTGTCGTAATAGAATCATAACAGTGAGCAACATGATGACATCATACTGATGCGGTGATCGAGATGAAACGTTGCCACTTACTGGATGATCTGCATCCAGGTCTGATCCGTACATCAGCACGCGGTTCGCACATTTATCCAGATCTGAAATCTTCTTCGGGAACCATGGCATGCTCTCCATCTCTGGAGAAAATAACCAACAGTCAAATATTGAACATTTGTGTAGTAATTTAAAAAAAGTCACATCTGTCTGAGATTGCAATTTATTCATGTACCGCTTTCTTCAGGCAGGCGGTTGTCAGGCGCGTCCATCTCGAGCACGTTCACGTGTTTCCTCAGCAGCTGAAGGATCTCGTGAAGCTGCTCGCGGTTGCTGTCACAGTCTACGAAGATCTCGAACTCTGAGTTGCGCCTTTTGGATTTTCTGGATTCGATGTGCACCAGGTTGACGTGGTTTTTCCTGTTGGATTTATATGTGATGGTTAAAGTTAACCTTTTTAAATCAAGGAAAGGAATATTTAAATGTGCAAGAAAATTGGTCCTGCAACCCTTCACCTGGAAAAGTTTTAGTGCCTTGACAAGTCCACCGACTTCATTCTTCAAGGAGAACACAACAGCAGCCCGGCCTCTCTCTGTAGATACGGTTTTGTTGTCTTTATTCTCCTCGATCTTTGGATAAGCAGATTTGTTCATCTGTAAAACACAGGCACAAAACAGAAATAAATGTCAGTTGAGGCAGGTATAATTAGGTAATCAAAGGTCATTTGTAAAGATAAAAATTACATAGGATCCCCTCCCCCCTTCATTTATTGTTTTAAACAACTTATCAACATCTTCAGCTTACTTTAAATCCAACCCTAAATCATGTGCTCATGGCTTGTCAATCAGATCATGTGGATTAAAGTGTGTGGTAAACAACACTTAATTCCTTAATTCCACACATACAACTTTATTTGTATTCGTCTAAAGGTTTTGTACTTTCCTGTTAAGAGTGCAAAACTTTAGGTTCATGTAATAAAACGTCATTAAAATATAATAAAAAGAAAAAATATATAATATGTTATAATAATAAGTAGTTTTTATAAAAACAAAAAACAAAAACAAATCAATTATATATATATATATATATATATATATGTATACACACACACACACACACACACACACATACATACATTACATAAATTACATACATAGATGCATACATAGATACATTATATATTAAAAAATAAATAAATATAATAGTTTTTTGTGAATTTATTACATTGATAGCCATACTATAATAATTTATAGGCATTCTGTCATTTCTGCTTATTTATATGAGTTTCAACTTTGATTAGACTGTTTTGAGACCAATTAAACTCAGATTTAAAAAAAAAGTAAAAGTTTAAAAGATTATAATTATAATCATTTTTTACTAAATATTGGTCACTGAGGGGTTTGTTTTTAAATAATCCTAAACTACAACAAACTCCAGTTGCGAACAGGTCATCTGATTCTAGGTGCTGGTTCCTGCGTCAGTTCAGCACCGTGGACAGCGACAGTCATCGTGACCCGCTTAACATAAGCGCCTGCAGAGGGACGCTGCGCGAGCCCTGTCCCAAGGTTGCAGACGTGGGATTAAGTCCAAGATATCACACAGATAATTATGATTAGTGATATAAGAAGTACAAAATGTAAATGAATTACATACATCCATACGCATTTAAAAAATGTTTACATATTTTTTATTTATATGCTATTTTATTATTTATTTAGTTTTACATATTTAATTACATTTAATACTTTTGCATTTCTGAAAATCTACTGAGCATGACAGAATGACCATCACTCCTTTAATGGCTACAATTAAAAAAAAAAAAAAAAGCCAAAATGTGTCTAGAAAATCTTTAATATTAAATAAATAATTAGCATCAAATAGTATTAAATAAATAAGTAATAAATTAATTAATAATACTAATATCCGTATGTAATATTGCAGAAAATATATTTGCATTTAATATTGAGTCCACATAAGAATTAATAATTTAATTTCTATGAGATAATCACCCATCAGCTTCTTTACTAGTAATTCATGTGTACAAAAATGCCCAAAGATCTTTATAATCTCCTTATTAGCAGGGGGGTGAAATAGTATTAAATAAATAATAAATTAATTATAATAAAATTAATAATCTTCTAATTTCATACATTAAACATGCATTGCTTTTTATTTAATATTAAGCTATATAATAATTATTTATTAAAAATGTAATTTAATTTATAAACTATAAAAAAAAAAAAAATTAGCTTTAATTGACCCTCAAACAAAGCTTGTCGTCTACTGACCATGTTTCTTTTATCACGCATGTGGGAGAGTAATCGTCCCTGTCCTCGTCTTCCCGACAGCAGGATTCCCGACAGCATTAGTGAGTTGACCGTGGCGGGGTTCAGAGTACTGCGATTCACCGTCTCGGTTTAACATAGACGGGCCAGTGTCTGTCGTCTTAAAACAATCTCATTTGGACAGCGAGGAAGCCTATTATTAGTGCCCTCTTGTTTTAATCTAAACACTGGGATTAGGCTGCAATTAATCACTCTTCCACGCACATCTCTGTTAAGTGTATTTAATTTGATGCATCTTCAGATTTGGTGCGAGGAGGATTGGAACAAATTATTGCCAACAGTGTCAAGCATGGATGTGTTATGCGTAAAACTGACTGGAGAGCTTTTGCACTTGGATAGCAGTGCACCATAGGATCTGTCCACTTCAGTTTCCTCCACATTTGACATTTTAGAATTCTATGCTTCCTGGAAATCTACATTTGGCATTATAAACCTTAAATAACATTTTTTATTTTTATTTTTTGCATAGAAACTCTTTTATATGAACCCCCACCTGTTGAAAACTTAAATTCTTACCTGAGTTACAATTATAAAAGGTAATATAATTATAAAATGTATGCAAATCAACCAAATGAGTAAATAAAAAAAAATATAGTTTGCCATTTAAAATGATAGATATAATGGAGGAAAAAGCACTTACACCTCATTGTTAAGTTGCTTCTCTTCCAATGTCAGACCAAGGTTCATGGAGTCAAAAGATCTTCCTCTGCGTGGTCCCTCATTTTTAGTTTGAGTACATGCTGATGTGTTTCTTATTATGTCAATGAGAGTTTGTCAGTCTTTTAACTGGATGTGCTGCAACTGTTGTAATACAATGAGAATGTTGCGCTTTGCTATTTATGAGGTTCTGAAGAGGGGGATCCGGGAGGGGTGGCGAGTTAATCTTCCTCCTGACAGCAAATGGAAAATGAGCAGCTTCTCACGTCATGGGGATATTCATATGATAGACATAGCTTTTCATATTCCTCTTTGACGTTCTGCCACACAAAAAGATCTGTGTGTGGAGGAGAGCCACGCCACTGGCAGGAGTTAGGAACAAAAACGCCCACAGGACAACCAAAAAGTATTTCAGGAAATCTCTTTTATCCTGTCTGCACATGAAAAAACAAATATTATAGAGCTTAAGCCAGTCATTTTGTGGGCGCACAATTGTACATGCTAAAAACACATTTTATTTCCATTAGCAAATTAGTGCTGTCACAACATTAATCGCGATTAATCTCATCCAAAATAAAAGTTTGTGTTTAAATAATATATGTCTGTGATCTTGATCATGTGTACACAATTAAAATGAATTACTTAAAAAAAAAAAAAAAAAAACAGTTTTGCACACAGTCTAGTGCACAATTAAAATGCAGTGCTGAAAAGCCAATAAAATAACCCAGCCTTCTTATTTACTATATTGCAAACAATAAACCATTGCAAAGAGCTTAAATACTGCACAGTGGGATGTAGAACTGACGTTAGTAAAAGAAGCATGTGACCCCATTCATGATTATATTGTCAGGTATATTCCAGACTTAACGTGTAGAGAGTGTTGATAGCTGTGTTTTTTAAGAGGATTCACTCTGATTCCTTGAATGAGTCTTAAGTCAGTCGTGGGACTCCACTTGGGGATATCTCTGCCTACAGGATGTTTTCCTTTTCTTTGTCCTGCCTCAGTGCCTTGTGAGCTTTTTGTCATGTCTGGGTGTCTTGTGAACCTTGCCCCACATCTATAGTGGTAAGGGTTGATTTATAGTTAAAGGCACTCAATGAGGTGTTAGTTTGAGTCTTGTTAGGCCTGAAGATTTAGTTAGATTTGATGGGTGGATCGTTCTCTACTCTACTTAATACCAATTTGTCTGTAACACAAGTCTGAATCAGGTGGACTACAGGATGAGGTTCTTGTGACGGGATCATGCGTTTCACACAAGCCTGAGATATAAGCAGTGCTGAGCAACTTCTGAAATTAAGGAGGCATGGAAAATGGAAAATACTTTAAAAACAAGTTATCATGCAACCTAAAAAATGTAAATGTAAATTAATCTTAATTCAGGTCAATATTAAATTAAAATAAATAATTAAAAAATAAATAATAAACTGTGACAACATACAAGAAAAATATATCAAAATAAATAAAATAAATGATTTTTAAATAAATCATAAATGTTTAGGTCTATATATACTCACCCTATATAAATATATGTGTGTCTGTATATGTATATATAAAATAATGTATTAACACATACACACACACAGTGTGTAAATATATATATATATATATATATATCTATATATATATATATATATATATAATATATGAACAAAAGTAATCATCAAAAGTGAATATATTACCAAAGATTTCCAAGATACTAAAAACTGATGACATTAAATTACATAAATGTCATATTTAAACTTACAAATATAAATAAAGTTTTAAAATACATGTATATTAAAATACAACATTTAAAAAAAAATCATAAATCATAAATGTTTATATATGATTGATAAACGAATTTTGAAAATATACGAATTCTGAGTATGGGTCACCATACTTGGCTGTATGTCATGTCACTATAATGTATATATGTCTATATGTAAACACCTATATAAATATGTGTGTCTGAATATATATAACACAATGAAACACACCCACACAGTATATATATATATATATGTGTATATATATATATATATATATATATATATATATATAATATATATATACATATATATATACATATACACATACATACATTTCATATTTAAAATGACAAAAATACATAGTTTTTAAAATACATGTATATTAAAATACATTTAAAATTGTAAAAATGATGCCAAACTTTTAAAAGATAGTATGTGTTTATGTATAAATATAGATTTATATAAAAATGTTTATATATTTTGATTTTTATGTATAAAAATTTTGCAGGTGCCACAGTGTTTACCAACATTATGCAGCACAAGACAAAAATTAAATGCTTAAATGGAACACTAAGTTTAGTTTGACCAAACCAAAGGCTACAAATAATTCTGACATAGA
Source organism: Cyprinus carpio (assembly GCF_018340385.1). Classification (NCBI taxonomy): domain Eukaryota; kingdom Metazoa; phylum Chordata; class Actinopteri; order Cypriniformes; family Cyprinidae; genus Cyprinus; species Cyprinus carpio. Next base: position 7,052,768 of record NC_056621.1, read on the forward strand.
TCACCATTTGCTTCCAGAAGCTGTGATGTCCCACACGTGTGTCAGGTTTGGGGTGTGTGGGCAGTGTGTAAACTGAGGAAAAACCCACCTGGCAGAAGGCAAACAAACTCCTATCAGCAGCACGGAGTGTGTGAGGACTGCTGCTAGATCAAAGCCTGAGCTCCAGGGGTCTGGAGACTACACGGATGCTGTGCTGTCATGACTGATGGGAGCAATGTCAGAGCCCCAGGAGTCTTTGAACAGAGTTACGGCAGATGTGATGACAAACGAGCAGTGACAGACAGAAAAGTGAACATTGGGCAACATAAAAAGGAATCTTTGTAGCGTACATTTGACTTTTGGATAAGGTGTTGCTCTATTTCATAAATTGCTTTTTTTAGAGGTAAAACCTGTAGTTTATGAGTCAGTTAGGGCGTCTGATGACGTCTGATGCAACTCAAGTGGGTTTAAATTGGTTCGTAATTAAACGTAATGCAGCTGACAGTTTTAAAGATTTGTGCTGAAGATGTTTTGTCTTGTCTTGATAGTTTGGAGTATAAGTGAATTGATGTTAGAAATTGATATTTAACTGTGATGAGTCAGTCTCTCTCTTTCTCTCTCTACACACAAAATGAGCTCAGTGTGTATAATTAAAGGAAGGGTTGGCTTACATTATGCAGCCTCTGGTTCCTTTTGTGCGGTTTGTTCTGAAGAGGCTCTTAGCTGCAATGGCCAGTGAATGCTCATCGGTACACACTCATCTCATTACAGCTCACTCACAACCCACCACAACCGCAAGACGTCTACAAACACCCAGACCACACCAGTTCACTTTAACATATGTTTCAGAAAGAAAATAATGATTATTTTAGGACCATTATGATTCTTTTTCATTGTGATATATTCATATTTAGCTTTCTGGAGAGCTAAGCACATTTTATTAATTACAATACGATTAAAAATATATTATGTATTATGTAATATATTAATGTAATATAATAATGTTGTGATTATAGTAATGATAACTTTGGTGAGAATTAAAATATTGTGAATTAGCCACAACAAGTTGAATTTCCCAGATGCAGTATGGTAATGAGAATTTGAACAAAGTATGCTTAATTGTCATGGATTTTTTTTAATTACTATTTTTTCCCCAAATCATTAATTTTCCTAAAGCATAACTACTTTCCTAACTACCATAATAATAAATTAACAGAAACATTTCGTGAAGAAAAAAATTCATATTTTAGGGTGATTAAAGTTATCGTTTTATATTATACAAATTAATTTATTGATTTATTAACATTTAAGCTCATGTGGTGGCCATTACAATCATTTAAAATGAATAAATATTTATAACAATAATTGATAGAGATTTTTACACTAATACAAATTTAATTAGAATCAGGATTGAGAATCAAAAATAACATTCCAATATGATAATAAGAATTTGGGGAAAAACAATCATTAGAAATCAATCAATCAAATAAATACATAAAATGTTGCAGTATAATGAGAATTTAATGAGAATGAAAACTGAGAATTGCAAATTACATTCAGATAATTAGCATATAGGGAAATGTCCTTAATTGACATAAATAAATGTCATGCAAAAATAGACCTGGAATGTTTCATTTTCCCTTAAACAAACAAACTACCTAAAAGTGTTATTATAAAGTTCTTATATTATAATTAATAATAATATTATAATAATACTGTTTTTTGTTGTTGTTGTCTTTTTATTATTATTTATTTTTAGATTAAATATGACCTGGGAATGGTTCTTTAACAGTTTTAGCTGTAACCATTTTGATATCACATTAAATTTCGTGTTGGACAACAGCAACATTAGCACCTTCCATGTCAAAATAAACAAATATTGGAGCATTATGTATTTACAAACAAGTTTTGTCGAAAACTTTACCTGCATTCCTTAAAGAGGCAGAACATCACAATCCACTTTGGTACACAAAACACCATTGTGTGTGAGAGCGTAACTAGAGACAACTGTGAGTGTCTTTCCTCTTAGCAGGTGGCACAGGAGAACATACCCATCCTAGACAGACCCCTCACTGATAACCTGGCCCAATTCTGTTCATCATTTCAATCAAGGGATTTTTACACCACACACACACAGTGTGATAGATGAGCTTTGGGGATCCACTCTCTCAATCTCATAATGATACCAACTCCACAGTTCACAGTGAGTGACCCACTGTAACAAGCACTTAACACACAAACACTACTGGAACTTCCAGTCCTAATTCTGTTCTCGCAGATCTGTCTACCAACGAATCAGATGCACGAGTAGTCCTGCTGTATGTGATCAAATCTGCGATTTGCATTTATAAATGAGTTCAGCAGGCCTCTCCGCTATGAACAAGAGCAACACGATGCTTTGTTATTGTGAACTCTACGGCATATCTTCAGGACACCGCATAAATGAACATTTTGCATGTGAACATACACGGACGCAGTCCTGATCAAACTTTTTACTGGAAGTGAGTCACTTAATGCCACGTCTGGTCAAACAGAAAAAAAAATGTGCATAAGTACACGGAGTAATTGTCTGTGATGCATCATTGGTGTGGGAAGATGGTCATTTTAGGAGCTCCACTCTGACAGAACAAACACAGAACATATGCTAACAGCCCCACTGCTACAGCAGCACAGCAGATCCACTGGGAATTGTAATTTTAAACGGCTTTTCAGCTTCAGGCTGAGAATCACTCCGGCTGGAGTGGTCGCACGGTTCAACTGTGGCCCTGTTTGCGTTCTATTGCATCACGGCGCTGCCATTACTGTTCTAGACATCAACATGTTCCTCGAAGGCTTCCTAACACCTGGACGAGTTAAACACTTTCTGATCTTTAACACATTTACAAAGTCAGGTACAAGTAAAAACAAGTTTTAAGGCAACAGTTACATTACGTTGAAAATTAGTGATAAATTTTATTTCCTCACCTCATGTGTATCCCAACCTGTTGTCTTAGTTCTTTTGGAATAGACAAATGGAGAATTTTTGGGGAGAGAAGACAAAAAAAACAGCGCTTGACACGACAAATACTCTATTGTTAAAACCATCTTTCATAAGAAAATTACAAACAATGTCTAAATTACATTTATTTATTACTTTATATAGAATAAAAATAGTGCCACGTTAAAAAATAAACAAATCTAAGATTACAAGATTAAAGTCATAATATTTCAAGAAAAAGTCAAAATTACGAGAATAAAGTCAAAATATTTTTATTAAAAAAGTCAAAATTACAATTAAGCAAGAATTAAAAAAAGTCAAAATATCGCGAGACACCAATATCGCAAAACAGTCAAAATATTTTGAGAATAAAGTCAGCAAAATTACACCCAGAATAAAGTTGAAATATTTTGAGAATAAAGTTGAAATGACAATTACATACTTTTTAAAATATTGCTATGAATTTATTCTCATAATTTAGATTTTTTTTTTTCTCAAAATTATTTTAAACTTTATTGTGGTATTGCTACAACTTTTTTTTCTCAAATTATTTACACATTATTTTGCCATTTTTGACCCTTTAGGTCTCAAAATATAAAAACTTTAATCTCGTAATGTTTCGATTATTATTTTTTTTTTTTTTAACGTGGCTCTAAAAATGCTGTTGTACACCCACCACACACATAAATACGATACATACACATATAATTGTTTTTTTTTGTGTTAATTTATTTGTTTTTTTTTTTATTTTATATTTTTTTTATGTGTTTTGTTATGATTATGTATGGTATGAAATTTAATTTTATAATGTGGTGTGTTGTATCAATTTAAAAATTAATAAAATTAAGTAAAGAAATACAATTAAAAGGTATCCCATAGACATGTATGCTAAAATTCAAGGTGATTTTAGATTAGGTATTTAGATTGTTGAGAACTTCGCGTGAGACGTTCAACATGTAATTTTTTTACTCTGTATGCAAAAAACACTGAAATGAGAAGTGAATAATCTGCACTGAATCACACATAAATATCAATATAGCTCATAACAGGCGTTTAAATTGGATTTTAATTCTTTTTGGGCTTTGAACTCTGTGGGTACTACAAACTGTCTTTGTATGGAAAGAATGTAAAAACTTCCTCAAAATACTGCTAGTGTGTAGTAAATAACGACAGAATTCATCTTTTAAACAGCTGGTATCAGACCATCAAGTATGAGATGGCATCAGAGGTTATTCTGGGAAATCCAACGTGAACCAGGAAGTTTCATGTGTGCTTGTTGACAGGAGAGATAAACAGCAGCATGAAGGAGGCTGTGATGCACACAGCTACCCCAGCAGCTGGAACGAAACGAGTGAACAACAGACTTGACGGCCAGACAGCACAATGCCGACGTGTGGTTCGCGTGTGTCACATGACTGCCTGACTACTCAAAAGACCTCATTCATCTTGAATGACATGCATTGTTGAGTTCCTACCTGATCCTGTTGTCTATTCTTTCAAACGGAATTTCTGAGGTAATAAAAAATCTAAAAAAGTTAATTAAGCATTTCTGCTGAAAATAGATGTAATTAAAAATAATTAACAATATGGCTCAGTTACTGAAAGAGACATTTGAGGTTTGGAGTTTGTATGACTTTTACTGGCTGTTGCACACATCTAGCATGGTAGACTAGTTAGTGGGCGGTTTTTGATTGTATGTAATGTTCCACGCCATCAAGTCAGGAGTTCTGGGCATCAGAGAGAAGATGTTTGACAGCTGCCGTCATCTATGTTTACGCTTTAACTTCTACGAAACAGCACTGCTTTCTGTCTCAACCAGTCCTCCGTCAACTCGTATAGTTGAGCGTTCACTCATACACACGTGGTCCTGGATCGAACCAACTCAAGTGCTTCCTCGCTCTGGGGTAGTCCCTGTCAGATCAGCTCAGGTAGAGCTAAAAACAGACCATGTCAATCACCATGTCCTTGTACAGTATACCTGCACAATCTGGCCATTTCTGGCCAACCAAGATTCCCTCAAAAAAACAAAAGCCATGGGCTCGAAATCACGCAAACGTAGTTAAAATTAGCCCCTGTCACGTTTACATTCAGTCCGGGTCGAGATCCCAGCTGATTGTCTGGCCGTGTCTCTCTCAGGTCCTCCTCCTACACACTAAATTTCCATAAGAATGCAGCACGCTCTGCATATCAATCCGAACTCTTAATTAAAGAGCTGCTATATTCCTGCTGGCGTCACATACACGGGAAGTGCGCAGTAGACCTTTTCTCCCCGTTCTGATGGTCATTTGGAAAGCAAATGAGGGAAGTGATCACAGCCTGGACGTGGCACGCACATTTTGAGGGACACCTGATGATGAACATCAGTAAACACTCGAACGTCAGCGCACTAGTTTGAAGCATAACACAAATGAAGTAGCAATAAAATAAATTGGAAACTACTCCATTAACTACGTTGTGCATTGGAAATAATACAATCAAATAAAAACAATTACTCCATACAAAATACAATTTACAAAACACGTTTTGTTTACTAAATAGAAAAGCTGGTGGTATACAAACGGAATGATGATATACACAATTTAAACTAATATTTTAGCTATAACCAAAGCCATTTAATTTTTTAGTTATATCTAAAACAAAAGACGAGTCTTTTCATAAGGAGATGACCTTATCTCCAAACTTTTGGGTCAGAGAACTTCGCGCTGAAGAATGTTTCCTTTAGATGTTTCCACCTGACACATTGGATGAAATAGGAAAAGTCCTTTTTTATAATGTCTGCCAGTTTCGGTGTCCACTTCGGACAACAAGCTAACCAGGTGCTGGACCTTTAGAGGAGATGAGAAAAGACGAGAAGCTCTGTGATCATTGAGGGCCTGCAGGAGCAGCGAGAAAGACAAAACACAAAACAAAAAAAGAGAAGAACGTTACCGCCGTTATATGATTGGTGAGGTACGAGGGTTGCAACAGCAGACACACAAGCTTTTCTCTGTCAAACACCCTTCCTTGACTATAGCTGACAACAGATCCTGAAGATTAAAGGGAATTTTCAATAAATTAATATGTAATATATTTAACATTTGTATGCTTTAATTGAGTAATTTCTACATTTACTTTATATTTTCATGATATAATACAATATATATTTTTTTGAATGTGCTAGTATTTAATATACTATAATATATACATTTTATAATTTATTTATTTTAAACATAATTTTTTATAATATAATGTAACCAAATAATACATCAAATATGTCTTAAATTAGAATTTAATAATTTAAACTTTTTAAAAAGCCACATTCTGTTAGAATTTTACAGTCAAATAAACAAAATATGTGAAAATGGCCCGTTTTACCCTCAGGTCTTAAAGGGTTAAGTTGTAAACTTAAATTTATATTTTTAATAACATAATATAGAATATATAATACTTTAATAAATTATACATTTATAATATAATTTTTTACATTTAATGTATACTTTTTTAATAGTTTTCTATTTCTATTTTTGTAATATAGTATATGATAATATTTTAAATTAGAATGTAATCATCTATTATTTTGTAAATTTGATAGCTTTAAATTTAATTTATATTTTTTATAGTATATTAGTGGCTGTCAAGTGATTAATCACATCCAAAATAAAAACTTTGTTTACATAATATATGCATGTGTTGGCAGTGTATATTTATTATGTATATATAAATACACACACATGCATGTATATTTCATAGAAAAATAGGTTATGTTTATATATTAATATATGTATTCGTAATTAGTGCTGTCAAAAGATTAATCGCGGTCAATTGCATCCAAAATAAAAGTGTTTTGTGTAAACAGTATTTATGATGCGTTTTATTATTATGTATATATAATAAATATACAACACATACAGTGTTATGTTTATATTGAATATATGAATATAAATATAGACATGTAAATATTTTCCAAATATATACTGTATGTGTGTGTATTTATACATACATACTAAATATGCAGAGTGCCCAACACCATAATATTATGCAAACAAAAACTTTTGAATGCAATTAATCGTTTGACAGCACTAAATATGATAATATGGTATCAATTTAGAATTTCAGAATTTATTACTATTTGTAAACTGGAGAGCTGCCAGTTTCACCTTATTCAGTTGCATAAGGACAGCTGAGAGGAACTCTGCTGTGGTTTCGACTAAAGCTTTGAGCTGTTCATCTTCTTCTTTCTGACTCTCTTCCGATTCGGAGTTTCCATCTGTTCGGCTCTGACGCCATTCAGCATTGAACTGCAGAATACGAATAAGACTTCCCAATAATTCTGTACCTGTTAAGAAATAAAACACAAATTATGAAATCGAAACAGCAATATAATAGCGAACCTTAAACAAACACCACGATGCCTCTCATGAAGCAATGAATCTGTTGAAAGTGTGTGTTTCGTACTGATAGTTGTCTGCAGGCTGGAGTGTAACGCTGACAGTAAGGCGAGCGCTGGGGCCAGGAGAGCTTTCTGCTCCTGCAAGATGAGTGGAGGATCCTCCTCTTGACATAAATCCTCACACACAATCTTACACACACAATGGTCCACACCGCACGTTCCACAAGCTACCCATCTGATACTGTAGACACTGGTAAAAAAAACAAGAAATCATAGCATAATACCGTTCTATGGACACAGACTACAATTATCATTGTTTTATATTAGCATCTAATTAATTTAAATGTTTTAAAAGAAATTAATACTTCAAGGATGCGCATTAATTGATCAAAAATAGCAGTTAAAGACATTTAATAATGTTACAAAATATTTCTATTTCAACTAAATGCTTAATATATTTAGCAAAGAATCCTAAAAAAAAAAAAAAAAAATATGTAGCACAGCTTTAACAAAATATTAAGCAGCACAAAATTGCTAATACTATGAAAATGTTTCCTGATCAGCAAATCTCATATTAGGATGATTTCTGAAGGATCATGTGACACTGAGACTGGAGTAATGATGCTGAAAATCCAGCTTTTGGAATCTCAGGAATAAATACATTGTAAAGTTACTGTAATAATAAATTATTGCAATAATATTTCAAAATATTACTGGTTTATTGCATTTTTGATCAAATAAATGCAGCCTTGGTGAGCATAAGATACTGATTATCAGAGAAGGAATGCCAATGTGTAGCTCAAGTGATTATGTTATTGTCCCTAAAAAAACTTTTAATTACTACTATTATTAATCTAATATTAAAAAAAATATAATTTTCAGGGTCAGTGTGTGTGTGTGTCTCACCCAGAGCCTGCATCCCTCTTCTACTGTAGTCAGAAGCTGGAGTGAATGCCGATACACTTCAAGAGCCTCTGGCTTTTTCTGACCTACAACACAAAACATTTGAATGAGCCTAAATTAATATTTCAAAAACAACACATTGATCTGATTCCGATGGAACAGCTTCTCTCTTACTCTAGCAGCAGAGTAGGTTGGTAAATGCCTCGGACCAGACAGAAGGTCACCATCACCTTATTAATATGTCTCACCTGAGCTGTGTGGCCGCCTCAAAGCAGAGAGGAACGCCATGTCCTGCTGTGTGTCCTTGTTTGGGTCACTGTCGCGGCTGGGGTGTGGACACCCACACTCAGTTCATCAACTCCTCATCCTCATCAAAGAGCTTATCCACCAGCTCCCAACCTAACCAGCAAATCCACGTGCAGAGAGAGATGAACTTTAGTGTCCCAATACTTGAGAGGCACGAATCTGTTTTGATAACTTTTACCTAATAATTTTAAACTAGCATTAAACCACATCAAATGTATGCATTTTACATTTTTAACATAAATGATTTTAACATAAATGTCAATTAATTAAAAATAAAAGAAAAATGTTTTTTTTTTTTTTTAGCTTTGATTAATTTAAAACTTTAAATGAAAACATAACCTTTATTATATATTATTTATACATTAAAATTTTAAGAATGACCTAAATTAGTCATTAATTACCTATGGAAAGTTATTGTTAGAAAGATATTTACAAATTAATTTATCTTCAATATATACTTATCAATAACTACAAGCCAACATTTGGTCCCAAAAATAGCCGAGTGAAAAAAAAAATCCAAAGTTAATCAAATAGTTACTAATAATAATTATTATTATTATTGTTGTTATTGCAAAAACACAAAAACACACACAAGTAAATAAAAAAAAAAAATATGAACTGGTATTTAATTAACTGAAGCACTTTTTAATGGCATATTTTTAGTGGATTTAAAAATATTTTTTAAATAAAACAATAACAACAATATTAACTATAATATATTCTTTATATAATAAATATTAATAATAATAAAAAAAGTTTTAAGTTATTTAATAAGTAGTAGTATAAATGTGTAATTAATATTGTCATTGCTAAAAAACAAAAATCACACATGAAAAAATAAATCTCGCATTATTTTTCGGGGGAAAAAATTGCTGCTTAATTTCTTAAGGGTTTTAGGCACTTTTTGTACCTATTTGTTGAAAGCACCATTAGACAACATTTGTGTAAACCTCACTGACATTGGTGGAAGCTGCTCATGATGAAACACAGACTGCCGACACACCGCCGGCTGCTGCCGTATCCTCTCCAGCCACACGAGGGGCGACCATCAGGCTGAGACTAGGCACTCAGTCAGGAGCCTGAGGATGCCACAGTGTTGCCCATCACATACCCACATTCAGTAAAAATGGCCTAGCACGTATTGGAAGATTTCTTAGAATTTTGTAACAGGGTTTTATCCGGCATGACCTGCAGCAGTCTCCAAGAGCGTAGGTGGATCATGTCCCCAAGCAGAAGAAGTAACACAGAAGCTGAGATAAACAGTAGAACATGTCAGACATCAATCAGTAGTAATATTGTATTTTACAAAGCAGCGGCTGAAAATTATTCAAAGTTAACAGAGAGTTACCACAGGGTCAGAGTTCTGGCTGAGAGAGATACACATGTGTCATGGAAACAGGCCATATTACCCAGAATTCCAAACCACAGATTTCTGCTGTAACAGAAGCTCGGAGTAATTATATGAAGGTCATAAGCAATTCAAGAGTTATGTAAAAGCAGTCACAGTGGTAAAAATGTCTTAAACCTTGGGTAAGTGAGACCGTGGACTTACGTGGACTTTGCGATCACACCCAGCAAGATGTCTGGAGCTTTTGAACTCCTGAAGAAAAACAGCCACATCCTGGAGAGAAAACACACGTAATGGTAGAATGTAGATAGGTGTGGGCATGGAGCAGGGGGATGGATACAGTGTGTTTCCGTTTAGCCTTATTCCAGTAGCCATGTCCCAACTCTACACAAGTCCTCCTCCAGATCATCTGTCAGTTCCACTGAAGATCACTCGGCCCACTTTCCTGATCTGTCACCATCTAGAAGGTAATTGAAGTATATATTAAGAAAAAAATTAAGGAATTGCACAGCTTCAAGAAAACTTGATAGATGGATGGATAGAAATAAAAAAGGGGGTCAAATTATATTTAATTTTAAAACACAGACAAAAGACACAACACAAAATATACAAAGAAACACAAATGATTCCAGAACTATATATATATATATATAACAGTTTATATATATATATATTAGGGCATGGATGTTTTTTTTTATTTTTTTGTTGTTTTGTGGTGATGGTTGTTGTTAAAAAACAGCACACACACACACACATATATATATATATATATATGGAATATATATAAAAAACACAAATTACACTACATGTAATACTTCATTTCACAAGTTTAAAGTACAAGAGTAAATTACCTATTAAAATACATTAAAAAATATAGTTATGCATCTAAACAAACTATAACATGACAGTATAGATGCAATATATTATAGTTAATGTAATATAAAAATATATTTTAGTGACCCTTTTAGTAGTTTAAATGTTTTTATTTTTTCATATTTATAAATTTTTTTACTTTAGAATAATATTTATATAATTATGATAAAAATGATAAATGCAAATAAAATCAAAAGGGGTCCAATTATATTTAAATGTAAATGTAAAAAAAAAATGTATTTTTAATAAAACACAAATGGCATGTATTTAAAAAATATATCGTCTTTCAATGGTAAACAGGTATGTTTTTGTAAAAATGAAACAACATGATCTGACCTGTACTTATTAAAACATCTAAAAGAAAAGTGATCATACTAAATTTTATTGTATTTTAAAATGATTCAAAACTTTTTATGTTTTAAATGATTAAAAGTGGCAAAGATTGGTAAAGATTTAAATGGACAAATAATTAGTATTTTTGGGGCTGCACTGTGATCTTCTTGTTCTAATTATGCCTGACAAGATGTTTGTTTGTGATGTGGAGGAGACCAATCCCGCCCCGTGATACAGCCACCAGCCACCAGACATGCATGCATGGTTTATACGCTGAATAAGGCCGGTCACGTAGTGCTGAAGAGCCAGTGTTTTGCTGTGACCCACACCCATCCGTGACCCCACACCCGATGGCGCCCTCGCTGCCTCTTCCCCAGCCTCAGTCTCTCCATCTTCCTCAGAATCGCCTGAGAGGCATGGGTTGCGGTCCACCCCGTCACCGGTGAAACCTGCCGTGGAGGATCCACAACTGTCTCCATACACACTAACTCCTCCTGAGCCGCATCCGTCTTTGTGTGCTAACTGATGAAATCAATACAGACATAAAAGCATGAGGGATTGAGACACCAAATGGCATGCATAAACCCCTCCAATATCACAGCATAAAACCACATGCAAAAGCACGGGCAAAAAAAATAAATAAAAACAGGTATAAATTTAGCTCAGAACAAATGTCACACATGTATAAATGATCCAATGCACAAACAAGCACATGCCACACATAACATGCAACCTACAATGTATGGATTCACCTTAAACTTGCAGCTGACCTAAAGACATGGATTAATCGTATCCACTGTATACACTGTATATTCTGTACTTACTGCTTATTGCGTCTTCGGGTTATAAAAGCTAACTGCATTCGGTTGCCTTGTACCTTACATGTGCAATGACAATAAAGTTGAATCTAATCTAATGTAAATGCGTGAATGTTTATGTAATTAACGCGTAAGTTATAATATTGAGTTGCGTACAAGACGAGAGTACCAACACGCTTTAGCTTGGGCAACATAACTGAAGAAATGCAAACTTACAAAAAACAGTTACGCTGTATGTTTAAAGCTCGAAAGGTTTTGCAGGTTTATTTATATAATACCGGTTCAACAACGTGGCAAATATTGAATTATTAAAATAAACATTCGCTGCAGAGAGGATCAACACTAGTCTAGTAACCCACATATCTTGACTTACCCATTAATAACGACTTTTCACAACCAACACTAAAATGCTCAGAAATATCAATTCGAAAAATGAATTTTAAGCTTCATGGTTTAACGGTTTGAATAAGCACATAAAAGTGAATACTTCCGCTCACAACTCCACAGAGCATGATGGGAAAGAATAAGGAAAATAAAAGTGGATAGAATGGCAGTTCATAAATGGGCGGAAACATAAATGGGCGGAGTTTGTGTCCCGGTTTGACAAGCACAAGTTTGAGAGAAAACAATATTTTGCATATTTCTGCTCTGCAACATCTGTAATTATTTAGCTAAAAAGTATTTTCTAGAACAGGACTGAAGTACATTTTTACGAATCTGTACACAAGTACAGTACACAAGTTACGAATCTGATTAGGCTAAACTGGTGCTTTTAATATTGTCTTTGGCCGAATTTCTGTATGTCATTCACCAGTTCTCGACATGAATATTTAAACCACTACACTTTCTTTCTTTTTTTTTTTTTTACTGTAAAAGGTCTCTGTGGGACAAAAACATGATTTGAATCATAGACTGTATAAAAAGATTTGAATGCGGGTTTATGAGCCTCTATGCGCCCCCTGGAGGAAGAATTTTTTGGTTTATTTAGGTTGGTTACAGCTTTTCTCACAATCTTTCTCACACTGTGTTTCTTATTCTGATGATGTTCTGTTCTCTGATTCCACAGGATACTTGAATACAGGGCATCACCTAGTGGTAAGAATCAGCATACATCACATCTTCCTTTTTTTTTTTTTTTTTTTTTTCAAAGGACAATACAGTAATCTTTTTCTTTGCAAAGTTTCTTCAACCTTGGTTTTGCAACTTACTTTAAATTTTGAACTCAGTGTCACCAATCAAAATGACAGGTGTTAAACTCTCAAACAATTACTTAACTACATATAAAGTCCTTAGAACTTTAGCAAGAATAACGTTTTGGTGGCCTAACCACTCTGCCAGAACGTGTCACTTTTATAGTCTCTTCCGAAACAACTTCAGGTTTTGAAGACAACAGTCCAGGTTTTGTTATTGGCAGTGACACTGGCATTTCAGCCACTACATCTGGGACACAGTCATTTATCACTGGATCCAATGAGTAATGAAGATGTTGTTTATTGTGGATTCTTCTTTTTTTTCTTGTTGAGTTGTTTTTTTTGGCAATTTCTTCTGTAAATTTCTCCATCCTGCGTTTGATCCAGGTATGACCTTGGCTTTTCATGCTTTTCCACAACTACAGCTGGCTTCCAGTGACTTTCTTTTCTCAATCTCACCTTTTCTCCTTCCTTCAGAGCAGGTAGGTCTCTTGCTTCTTGATTATAGTAGAGCTTTTGCTTTAGCTGTATGTCTTTTATGCTTTTCTGAACTCCTTTATAAAGCTGTGGTTGTAACAACTTATACTCGCTGTTGGCAATCTGGCTTTCAGTCTGCGGCCCATGAGGCAGTTGTGCAAGGAGACAACTTTACTTCTCCAAGTGGCGTATTCCGGTACTCAAGAAGAGCGATGTTACGGGTCTCCATGACTTCTTGAGCGATTCTTAATGGTCTGTTAGCTCTTGCACTTTGACCATTCGACTGAGGATATCTGGGGCTTGAAGTTGCGTGTTTGAACTCCCATTTATCCCTGAAGTTTCTAAATTGTGCACTCACAAACTGTGGCCCTTTATCTGAGACAACTTTGTCTGGAATTCCATGTTTTGCCAAAATCGACTTCAGTGTCATTATCACATGTTTGCTTGTTGTCTGTGTTAATTTTGCAATTTCAGGAAATTTCGAGAAGTAGTCCAACTCCTACCTTTGCCCACGCTCTGTCTGGTAAGTCACGACAAAACTCTTTTGCTGTGACGTTTCCCAGTGCCACTCCACTTTCCAAAAGTTTCCTTAGCAACACACTGGTCTCAGACAGGTTTGGAACCAATTTTGCAAGGTATTGAAACCATGCCAAGAAACCTCATTAAGGCAGATTTGTCTTGTGGTTTGGGCATCTCCACAATTGCTTTGATCTTGTCTTGGGTCTGGCTTCAAACCTTCTCCACATGCCCGAAGTACTTTATTTCATCCATTCTGATCTTGCACTTTTCCTGATTCAATTTCAAATTGATACTTCTTACTCTTTCCAGAAGCTGCCTAAGCCTTGCATAATGCCGTTCCACATTTTCTCCCCATACAAGTTTATCATCCATGATATTTACAACACCTTTCAGGTCTTCAAGCCTTTGAACTGTGCACTTCTGGAAGACTTCTGGAGCTGAATATATGCCAAAAGGTAACCTCTTGAAAGAGTACCTTCCTAAAGGTGTATTGAACATGCAAAGCTTGGAACTTTCTTCATTTAATTGGACCATACTATTGACCCAATCGGTTGGTTATGTTTGTTTCTTGATGACTCCAAGTCTTTCCATTCTGTTGAGTTCTGTCTTTATATTGTCTTTTAGTGCTATCAGGACTTTTCTGGGTGGATGTATCACGTGCCATGGCTGGATCAATTTTGATGTGATGCACACCTGGGGCTCGTTCTTCATACGTCGCTTATTACATCCGAGATGAAATGTCACATCCAAGATGATATCATCATGCTAATCAGGATCTAGCTAATTCGGTTCTTAGAACGCACCTGTTGTTGATGATTAGTATGTCTGGATTGAGTTATCTGAGATAATTGTGCATTCATGGGTTGGTTTAAAAGGGGCTATATATTGATACTCGAAAACATGATCAGCAATGCAGCGATTGGCTGGCAGCAAGACAGCAACTTAATGACATCATATAATTAATAAAGACACCTGATGAAAAACTTGACAAATTTCTGTACTTTTATAAGGAAACAGCCAAGCGAACAAAACTATATAAATGTTATAATAGATAAATTAAATGTGCACTGTTTTTATTTTATTTAAATTGTTTACATGATTCCCAATTATTTATATTCACTATTTCTTATATTTGTACAGGCTTTACATTTTTATTAAAATGTAGTAATTAGCAATTAGTTTAATTTTATATTTGAACAGATTTATTACATGACAGCATTAATTAAAGTTTCTTAAGGGCCAAGATCATGTTATCTGCATCTCCTGCACTCCATCAAGCCACTCCCATAATAGCTGTCACCCCTCAAATTAATGCATGACTCTACATTATCTGTATAGCATGTGTGCAAGACTCCAATACAATTATGAAGTAATTATTTTATGATGAATAAATCTTTCAGTGAGTAAAGCTGGTTATATTGTTATTATATTATCTTTAAATTAATTTTGTAATATTATTTTAAATTATTGTCCCTGGATCAGTAGGATGCTCTTGTAATTAAGTATTGGTGGTAGCGGACAGATTTTAAGTATCAATTCTGCTTAAAAAGATGCAATCTAATCCTGTTTACATGAAATAAGCCTGCTCCCGAGCAGGTTTAAGCTTACGGACCTGTTGCTATGACAGCAACTCCAGTATGAGCCTCGAAAAACCAATCCAAGATCATGCCAAATCATCAACAATCAAATCCAGCTAACTGAGATAGTGACGTACGAAGAATGGACCCTGGTATGCACCCCAAAACGTTAAACACATCATCAAACTCCTTCAGGATGTTCTGTGTTTTCCTTCACAGTCTACTCTGTAGATTCTTTTGACAAGTCCTAACTCTGTGCACGGCGATCTTCCCAGGAAACTGAAAGTCTGTAAACTGGCAGATGAGTTTTGTTGTACCTTTTGGCTCCATCTTGTAGCCAGAATATGAAACTAACATACAGTTTGACTTGCAAAGTGACTCTGATTTCCCTGAAACAACTTGAAAATCTTTGTACGAGATTACATTGCCTCTGCTCCCGTATCCAATTTAAAAGAAAGTGCTTTTTTGTTTACTTTTAGTGTTTCAGTCCATTTGTCTTCCTTCAGTACTGTGGCATCAGTTACTCTATTAACTTGCATCTCTACTTTGTTTCCAGTCTGCTTCTCTTCGATGGCACCCACAAACAGTTCTGTGTGATCCTCTTGTTCAATCTCATGAACTTCCTTTATTAAAAACCTTGTTTTGTCTTTCTGTTTTTGCATTTTGCACATCCTGCCGAAGCGATTTTTTCTGCAACATACCTTGCATATTTGTCCATATGCCGGACACTTCCTCGGCTCGTGGCTGTAACCGCATCTAGTACACTCTCCTTCTTTCTTGGACACTGCACTTGAAGGAGCATTCTTCTCAGTTGACTTCTTTGTAAGCTGCATCTTACTAATTTTGTTTACTGTCACTTCAGTTTCCTTGTGGAGGGCTTTAATCTGGCTTTTTGTTACTTCACTAGCTCTGCAGATATCTATGTTTTTGTTCAGATCCGGATCCGGTTCTCTCAAGAGTCTAGCTCTGATTTGATCATTGTTCACACCACACACTATGTGGTCCCAGATCAGTGATTCTGTCAACTGTGCGAATTCGCATTCTTTAGCCTTGTTTTTTAAATCAGTCAATTCATTTGGTGCCTGTGCACGAGTGAAGAACAAGTGTCTTAGATATGTTAGATTTTTCCTTGGTTCACAGTAATGTCTGAACTTTTCTTTCAGTACCTCGTAATCATTAGCTTCCTCAGTAAAATCCATGGTATTAAAAACCTTCAGTGCTTCATCCTGGCAACGTGAAGAAATGTAGCACACTTTATCTTGCCTGATTTCTCAGATGTTCCTCTTGCCACAAGATATAGCTCAAACTTCTGAATCCAAATTCTCCAATTCTCTGCAGTGTTTCCTTCAAAAATTTATTCGTTTGGTGGTTTTAGCTGATGGCCATCTTTTAACTTCTTGCACCATATCATGTGATACTAGTTTAAGAGGTCCAAAGATCTTATTAACTACGGAGCCCCCGCACATGAAGACGGCACACACAGAACGTGTTCCCCCAACTGTTGCATTTTTTTATTTCTGATGATGTTTTGTTCACTGCTCCACAGGCAATATAAACTTGAATACAGGTGGCATCACCTAGTGGTAAGCACTCAGTGCATACATCATTCCACAGGATACCTGACACCTGAGTGAAGAACCCTTCATTTTGAATTGTGAATCGCCGATTTCGGACAGTAATACTCGATTTTAAAACGCTAAGATCGAATCCGAAAGCCTCGCGATTATGCTTTCAACCGAAAGAATCGCGATTACAAAATATATACACATTAAATTACTACAAGCACGAATTAATGGAGACCTTGAACAGTGTACGAATGTACGAAGGAAACTGTTAAAATAACCACAGTATTAGTGAAAGGTTTTTGATATGAGTGTGGGAATTTGTTTCTATAGACATCGGGTCCTTTTTCTTTCAGAATCATCATTCGCCGATGGAAAGGAAAAGTTAAATACCATAGCATTTTATTTTTTTTTTATGAGATAAAGTTTTGCACTGAAAGAGAAATGATCTCGAGCTCATAGACGTGTCAGGCTTTATCTGCAGCTAATCTGAATAAAAAGCAGAATGAACTGATGAACCGTAAAAATTAATAAATGAAGCAGTGCTAACTGACATATCATTTATTACAGTACAGAAACTATAAAGTATATTTTCTACATTATTCTGTGCAGAAGATTTAAATAATTGTGTTGTAGTATATGAAAACAATCAAAAAATTGCCATTAGGAAACAATGATAGAATTACAAAATAATTGATTATTGTCCAGGCAGTGTATTTGATTTCTATCGCCCCCCCTAGCCAAATTCAAAGTAATAGATAAGAAAAGAATTCATTGTAAAAAAAAATAAATAAAAATAAAATAATAATAACAATTATGATAATACATACATAAAATTATTGTATTTGACATTGTCACTTCTGAAATGATGGCTACGACCCTGGTGTGACAAAATGTTAGCTTATGCATAATTCTTTTAAAGCTCTTTAAAATCTTGGCTCACATAAATTTTTACATATGCCATGTCATGCCATAGCATCATTAAACTAGCATCTAACAATGGACAAAAAGGTTTTTTTTTTTTTTTTAAACCTAAGGTTCTGCAACCATAAAGACTGCTGTGTAATTTGCCTCCTGACTAAGCATTTAAAGAATTAAGGGAAAGCATTTAAATAACCCTGTGAATACACTTAAAGAATGCAGAATCAAATCGTTATAATCCAATCAAATCATTCTAAATTTGCAAAAAACGTTCCTGAATCGAATCGAAAACCTATGAATCGTGAATCGAATCCCTGTCTACCCAAAGATTCACAGCCCTAGGTTTATATCTTTATCATTAATTGACGATCCATATGCAGTAGTTTATTATCGAGAATGGTCAAACAGGCAGAGATCAGAAAACAGCGTCAGGTATGTCAGGGGAATATCCAAAATCAGAAAACAAGCAGAGGTCGGGGCAGGCAGCAGAGAATCCACAATCGGTTTAAACAATCCAAGATCAAACACGGAAGGAACAAACACAAGGAGAAACGCTCGAAATTGAGAGACTGGGCTACAACAAGACTTCGCAATCATTGAGAGTCCAAACACAGTTTATATAGGGGAGTGGTAATGGGGAACACCTGGTGGTGATTAGACCTAAGCACGGGATTATGGGAAATGGAGTTGGGAATGGACACCAAATGACCAAATGACACCTGCCGACAGAGAAGGAAGCCCGGGTGGAGCAGGTGGAATTGGAGCCCCCGGGGGCAGCACAGGCGGAGCAGACCGGGACCATAAGCCAACCAGGGCAGTGAGTAGAGGACCACCACAGCCGAGCAGACGAGACAGATGCCCACCAGGGCGGAGCAGAGGACCACCACAGTCGATCAGACGGGACTGAAACAGAGAACATAAACAGATTAATGGCGGCTTCCGTGGCCGTGATAAGGCGGGTAGAAAGTTCCCACACAGCCTCCATAGCCGAGACAGGGCAGGCAGAGAGTTCATAAACGACCTCCATTGCCGTGACAGGACAGGCCGTGAGTTCATGGATGGCCTCCGTGGCCGTGACAGGACGGGCCGTGAGTTCGTGGATGGCCTCCGTGGACGTGACAGGACAAGCAGTGAGTTCCTGAGTGGCCTCCGTGGCCATAACAGGACAGGCAATGAGTTCATGGATGGATACTACTGACACCTCCGAAGGTTCTGCAGCAGTAGCCGCCACCTCTGGAGGTTCCACAGCAGTACCAGTCTCCTTGACAGCAACACAACAGGCTGAGAGAACATTGTTTGGCGCAACAGACAGGATGAGACGGGGCTCTGGAATTTCAGCTGAGACGTGACTCTGGAAGTTCAGCTGAGACGTGACGAAACTCTGGAAGTTCAATAGTGACTTGACTTGACAAGATCAACGGGGACTTGACTTGACTTGTGAAGATCAACGGGGACTTGACTTGACTTGTGAAGATCAACGGGGACTTGACTTGACTTGAGAAGATCAACGGGCGTCTTGACTTGACTTTGAGAAGATCAACGGGGACTTGACTTGACTTGTGAAGATCAACGGGGACTTGGATTTGATTGTGGAGTTCAGCTGAGACGTGACTTGACTTTTGAAGTTCAATGGGGACTTGACTTGACTTGTGAAGATCAACGGGGACTTGACTTGACTTGTGAAGATCAACGGGGACTTGACTTGACTTGTGAAGATCAACGGGGACTTGACTTGACTTGACTTGTGAAGATCAACGGGGACTTGACTTGACTTGTGAAGATCAGCGGTGACTTGACCTGACTTGTGAAGATCAGCGGTGACTTGACCTGACTCTGGAAAGTCAGCGGTGACTTGACTGACTCTGGAAGGTCAACAGGGACCTGACTTGACTATGGAAGATCAGCTGTGGCTGCCATCTCTGGAGGAAGTGCCACGACCCGACCTCCCTTTAGAGGGTGCATGCGAGGAGCGGGTTCTAGATTGGTGGCCCTCTCGTGCAGTGGCGCCGGGCTGGCGGCCCTCTCGTGCAGTGGCATCGGCTTGACAGGCTTGACGAAAGCAGACTCTGGAATGGCGGCCATGTCGTGGAACGTTTCTGGAATGGGAGATACTGCAGGACTGCGATGTTCCTCATCCACAACACCCACAGTAAATGCAGAGCCACTTAGTTGAAGTGCCAGATCTATATAAACTTCCAGTGTCCAGTTAGGTTCATGCAATGGCATGATCAAACTAAGTGACAGCCCTCCTCAGAAAGAGACCATGAGGCATACCTCGTCCATGTTGGTCAAGTGGGCCAACTCAACAAAGTCCATCACATAGTCCCTCGATGGGCCGATTTCCTTGACGTAGACACATAAGTTGGGCTGCTGGATTCGTGACTGACCTGGATGTACTCTGTTTTGGCGAAGTCTTCTGTAACGAGGAGTCAGAGATGTTCGGATCCATATGCAGTAGTTTATTATCGAGAAGTGTCAAACAGGCAGAGATCAGAAAACAGCGTCAGGTATGTCAGGGGATATCCAAAATCAGAAACAGAAACAAGCAGAGGTCGGGGCAGGCAGCAGAGAATCACAATCGGTATAAACAACCCAAGATCAAACATGGAAGGATCAAACACAAAGGTAGAAACGCTCAGAATTGACAGACTGAGCTAGAACAAGACTCGCAATCATTTGAGAGTCCAAACACCCCCAGTTTATATAGGGGAGTGGTAATGGGGAACACCTGGTGGTGATTAGACCTAAGCACGGGATTATGGGAAATGGAGTTGGGAATGGAAATGGACACCAAATGCAAGAGTCCTTGAGTGGAGTGCCCCTCTACTGGAGTTCATGGGCCCTCCAGCTGATGATTGTGACAGTATGCTTTCTTCAAAAACCTTAAGTAAAAAAGGAGACAATTCTTTAGAGAACTGTTTATAAAAACTATGCGGTAAGCCCATCCGTTCCAGGAGATTTATTGTTTTTAAGTTCTAAAATTGAGTAATTAACTTCAGATAAAATAATTTAAATATCAAAAAGATTTCTGTCATCTCTTGAGATAGTCTTACAATCTTTAACAGACTACAGAAAAGTACGGGCTGCCTCTTCAGAATTTTTTTTTTTCCATATAGATGTAAAATTGAGCACAGAAATGTGCAATCGAGGATTATTAGTGACTGTCCCCTCAATATTAAGAGTTTCAATTAGTGAAGTACTTAGGTGACTCTTTTCTAATATGAAAAAAATCCTTCAGGAAATTTTTTTTTGGTTTTAATATGAGCACTTTTTGCTATATGTGTGTATATCTTATATTTTTTAGACTGCAGGTCAGCTCACTCAAGATTCAGAAAACAACTCTGGGGGTTTAGAAGAAAGTATTGCAATTTATTGCAGTATTGCAAATAGACATAACCTTATTTTCTTCTGCTCTCTTAAGTTTAGCTAAATTACTACAGAAGTTCTAAAATATTTACTCATTTCAAACTTCAACAGCTCCCCACTGTCTACAATATGAATCTATCACTAAAGCTCTTCTCCAGTACTGCTCAATCAATAATGTAATATTCTTCTTAACATCTTCAAAAAGGAGAAGAGAATTGTTCAGTTTCCAATAAGAAGAAGATGAGCTGAGATCAAGGGATGCAGAAAGACAAGACGGCATCTGTAAGAAGTGTAGCATGAATGCTGACTAATTTATAACTATTTGCTAGGCTTTGGGAATGAGCCAGTAATCTATTCGGGGACTGATTAAAACGGGTCCTTGCTGCTCCACTATAGAGTCTCTGCTGTGGATACATTTCTCTCCATATATCAATAACACAAAAACAACAGAAATTATTCATAATTGAACTTATAGAAGCAGCTCTAGGGGGGAAACCTAAATCACTATTTAAAACCATATTGAAATCCCCACCTAAAATAAGAACAGCATTGGGGTATTTATTTAACCAGTACTGTATATTTTTTCACTGATCATGTCCATTAAAGTGGTATTTTCTATAGAAGTATTGTCACCCCATATACATTTAGTAAATCTTAGATGGTCTACCAAGTGAAACCACTCATAAAGAAAATTACCCTTGGGATCACTGGACAATGGTAGAATCTCACCAGCAAATAATTTTTTAATGGTGACACCTGCTGATCGCGCTTTGTACCATGCAACTCCATACTCACGGCCCCACTAGGACCTCCAAAATTTAACATCGTCCTTTGTGGAATGGGTTTTTCTTGAAAAAAGCAGAAGTTCTGATCCATGATTTTTAACAAACAAAAAGACGGCTTTGCGCTTCACATTAAAAAGCATCAACAAGGGTTAAATAGGCTGGCAACATTCTAGAAGCATGCTAAAACATGCTAGCAACACTTCGCTACTGTAAGTGTTAAAGCATGCTATTAATGCAATGAAACACATTACTGTAACTCATGCATACAATGTCCAATCTGCCTCAAACTTCACATGTTTGATTAGAGTCCCTGGCCTGAATACCATCTACATGCTCATATTTGGTTATAGCGCCACCTACTGGCAACAGGAAGTGACATGTTTTAAACCACTGTTATGTACTATTAGTAACACAGTAAAATATCGCCATTGTGTGCTAATACATGCTAGTAAATATGCTCAAACATGCTAGCAACACTTACTAAGTGCTAAAAGCATGCTATTAAAATACTATGACAACAGGAAATGGTTTGTAACACCAAACTCATGCGTACAATACCCAATCTGCCCCAAACGTCACACGTTTTATAAGAGTCATCTGGCCTGAACAACATCTAAAGGCCAATATTAAATCATAATTATAGTGCCACCTGCTGGCAACAGGAAATATCTTGTTCACACTAACTTTAACATGCAATGTCTGATCTGCCCTAA
The DNA here is from genome assembly GCF_018340385.1 of Cyprinus carpio. Classification (NCBI taxonomy): domain Eukaryota; kingdom Metazoa; phylum Chordata; class Actinopteri; order Cypriniformes; family Cyprinidae; genus Cyprinus; species Cyprinus carpio. The sequence continues at coordinate 7,075,784 of NC_056621.1, forward strand.
ACTTCACATGTTTGATAAAGAGTTCTGCCCTTAACACATCTTAATGCCAATATTTCGTTATAATCATACATCGCTGCTTGCAGCTTTAATTTGGACTTTATTTTCCTTTTGCACCATTTCCCTTGTTATGTTGATCTTTGTCTGGTCTTACGTCTACATGTCTTAAATGTTGCTGTGCTAAATTGTGTTTGGAATTTCCTTGTTGGATTAAAGACTTATAATATACTAACCTTTAATTTTCATCATGTGCACTTAACACAGCGTAGCTGTGATACCTATAGGTAAGTCTTACTGTGTAGGTAGAGTCTGAGTGGTAGTCATGTAACAGGTGGTAACTTGTGAAGAACTGTTTTTAAAGGTGCCATAGAAAAAAAAATCACTTTTATAAGGTAACACAGTTGTGTGGCCGCAGTGTGTGAAAACAACCAGCCTATAATGGTAAAAATCCACTTACTCATTGTTTTATAATCCCAAAAAATCATAAACAGTCTCTTCACATGAGCAGTTCCAGACTATGATCTCATACTCGGGGAAATTCCCCCTGTAGCTGTAGCTGCTGAGATACAATGTCAGCGCCAAATAAGCCATTAAAAGTGGTCGTGTGTTGGGATGCACCAACGAACATAAGGAGAATCCATAGACCGCTGATGACCACGGTGGTTACATTTCCTTTTCAAAGGAAATGTCCCTGGAAAAAAACATGGAAAAGTCCCTATACTTTGTGATAATCATTTTACACCTGGACTGCCTCACAAAACGAGGGTCAGTTCAGCACTGTAGTTGTGCAAAGAATTGTTTTGAAAGAGGGATCAATACCAACGCTTCGTGCGCAAACGTCCCCCTAATGCTGGCTTCACATGCTACCAGAATGATTGTGAATAGGAATGTGGTAGTTCAAAATTGCATGTTGTTTGGAAAGCAATGTGAGGTCAGTAACATGGTCACCACCAGTTAAACTGTATAACCTGTATGCCCGCGAGCATGAGTTCTTGAAGCTGCTGCACTCATTCTGTAGAAGGTAGGCGGGAGCACCGCTCATTTTCATTTAAAGGGGACATACACATAAACAGCGTAGTTTTTTGGCTCATCCCCTAAAAGATGGCAATTTCAACAAGCTACTAAAAAAATTATTGTGGGGGTATTTTGAGATAAAACTTCACATACACACTCTAGGGACATCAGAGAACAATTTTAAAATATGCATTCTATGGCACCTTTAAAGTCTTGGAATGTGTCTTTCAATATTTATCTGTTGACATTTGAATTGCTGCTTGTGCAAAACTTGGGTTGGGTGATTTTACAAAGAAAAGGACACATTTTTGGAATTATTTGAACATTTTAGGAGGATGATTTTTTAAATTTAGTCTTTACAATATGTTGAGTATTTGTTGATGAATAACTCACTTAAGGCTTAGTGTGGCCCAGATAATGTATATTTAATGGTTTAATTGGTTAATTATTTGCTAAATGTAACCATTCAAGTGTTGTCCAAATAAATGGAAAGTCAGAAGAAAGGTCTGTAACTATTATTTGTGATCATTAGTGTACGCTATTTTAAATTATAATTATTTCCTCACATAATTATTGTTTCTCAACGCCGCTAAGTATTCACACCTCATCAATCCGTGAAGCCATCAGTGCGGACTATCAGTGATCGGACATCAAAGTGTGGCCAATGGGACCAACTACTTTACTTCAGCGACAGGATTTCAATACACGGACTGGAGTATGTTTGCTTCTCATGCTGCCTGTGGCTCCCCCTCAAACTGGACATTGATATCTATACATCCTCTGTACTGCATTACAATCAACACCACCATTGACTAGTGTTACCAAACAAGAAACAGACCACAATGTACCCCTAATCAGAAGCCATGGATGAACAAGAAGGGTGCGACTCCTGTCTGAAAGCCCTCAAACACTGCTTCAGATCAAGATGCCGCTCAGAAGCCTACAGCAAATCCAGGGCTAAAACCTGAGGAGGGTGGGCATCAAAAGGCCCCAAGGTACTGCTACTAGCTAAAGGTAGAGGAACACTTTTCCAACTCTGAGCCCGCGGACTCCTGTGTCAGGGCATCCAGGTCATCAGTGATCGTCACTCCAACGGTCACAGAGGTCTCCTTCCTTAACGAGCTAAAGTATCTTTTATGCTCGCTTCAACAGTGACCGTAAGAGACTGCCTACAGATCACAACCTCCCAGCAGACCACCACCCCTCAAAACTCACCTCCACAGATGGTCCAAAACTGCCTACAGGGCAAGGTACAGCAACCCCGTGCCACATGGTGCGCTGACACAACCTGCTCCTTAACAACCAGTAAGACAAAGGAGCTTATTGTGGACTTCAGGAAGAGAAAGGAAGCCACATGACCCCATCCACATGAACGGGATGGTTGGTGAATGTGTCTCCCAGCTTCAAGTTTCCTGGGAACCTACATCTCGGAGGACCTGTCCCCTGGGCCACAAACAACTCCATCCTGGTCAAGAAAGCTCACCAGCGCCGCTTCCTTAGGACACTGAAAAAGAACCAGTTGTCTTCAGTCCCATCCTGCTGAACTTCTACTGGTGTGCGAATCGCGAACCATCCTGACCAGTTGTCTCCACAGTTTGGTCTGATCACTGCTCAGCTGCTGACCCGCAAGGCACTGCAGAGGGTGGTGAAAACCCCGTCCAATGCATAACAGGTACAACACTTCTTGCTATTGTGTACATTCCAGAGAGAACACCTGCTTACTTCCGAGCCTCACGCATTCTTAAGGACTCGCTTTCAACCCTGACCTCATTCTGCTTCCCCTCCGTCCTCCGGAGGTGCTTCAGGACACCTCCGGACCAGGACCAGCAGACACTCAGGAACAGCTTTTTTCCTACAGCTGTCTCATTACTCCACACTCCTCGGCCCTCTTCCAGCACTACATCTGGTTCCAAAATAAACCAATAAAAATAAAATAAAAGTTTCTCAGTACTTGAACATTTGCTCACCTGAATATTTTCTATGCACTTTTTTATGTCCATTGCAACTAGTGTTCTGTACAGCGTAATGTATCGTCTTATACCATCATGTGTACATGATGTTCAAATTGTTTTTGTAGTTTCTGCTTTAGTGTACATACCCTTATTTACAGTCCTCCATCTGTCTAGTTCTGAGGCATAGTACATCTATCTGGACTAATCTGTGCTGATAGTATTTTAAAAATCTGTAAATTATGTCCATAGTACGTGGGCCATATCTGTATAGTTTATTGTACATTTATAACATATTGTAGACACCTGGTATATCACTGGACTTACTTCGTAATTGCCATTCTGGTTTAGAGCTAACCGCATTTGTCGTTCGCCGTTGTAACCTTACATGGTGCAGATGCAATAAAAGTGAATCTAAGCCAGTCTAATCTAATCTAATCTAATCTAATCTAATCTAATCTAATCTAATCTAATCTAATCTAAGCATAACAAAACAAACAAACAAACAAACAGACTAAGTCGGCTGTGCGCTATTTCGGAAGTGTTCTACAACCATAACGTTAGTTTTGTGGAGAGAAACACCAATTATTCGTCTAAATTGTTCAAATGCAAATTATTATTATAGCCATTATTCAATTGTACACTCTCTTCTGGTTGACCTTAATAGGCTATACGTGTCTTATTTAAAGGGAAGCTTGCTGGATTTTCAACCATGGTTGGAAACAAACCACGTGTTCAGGAGTATCATACTTAGCAATATAATAAACCGAGTAAAGGTTAATGCTTACCTTTGGGTGTGCGGGTCTGAGGGGAGGATGTCCGTAAGCCGAGCTCGGAATGTTGGCCTGAACCCAGAGGGTCCCCCCTACAGTTTTAGGTCAGAGGAACAGAGTAGACGTATGCTGTGTGATTATATACACATCTCTTATCTTGTTTAATTGGGTTGATTACTGACTGTGCTCCTCTCGTGTTATATCTGAATGGGCTCCTCCCAAACTTTGTTATTAAAGGCATCATGTAATATTGCTGTGTATCTGCCTGTGTTTGTTGGTGTGGATCAAATTGAGGGATGTCAAGTACAGACCATCCCCTTTGCATGATTATCTCAAATCAAAATAAACAAACATAATGACTGTCAGTCAGAGGAGAAACTAAACATGACCTTTTGTGGATTGGCGACCTGTCCCGCTTTAGCAGGTGAGGAGTGCTTAAAGATGCTTTTATGAAACCTACACCCTGCAGGCTACTTACATTAACACAGAACCTCGTTTGCCTAGTTCCACCCTACGGAGTTTAAGTTCGAATTCGCTAGTTACTTGAGCTCGCTACATATAGTTGGGGCTGTGATTTCAGAGAATAACATCACCGGATGATTGGTTCTCAGCAAAATATCTTATGTTTAACTCACACAACGATCCATCAAACGAGGGTTGTGAAACGTCGCGACGCCCACCCCACGCCTCTCGCTATGCCCCAGATCTGGAACGGGCCGGCCGACTCTACATTAACGTGGTTGGTCACGGTGTCCGTGCCGAGACTACAGCCAACTGAGGTGCAATTGGCAATGGTTGCGTTCCACCGTGAACGAAAAACAACATCAGCAACTGTGGCTTAAAAGTTTTTGGACAAAATAAATGAGGCTAAAGGTATCGCAGAAACAGATCATCGCGGCAAAGCGCTGGAGCACTTAATTTTCTTCCTGATGTCCATTTTCAACTAAACAACTCCTTTTCACGTGTTGTTTCGTCCCATTCGTTTCCATATTATCGTGTGTGTGTTTGTGACTCAAAATGTGTTTAGGGTCACTGTATTGAGTCATTGGGTTGAGTTCAGTGTGTAGCTATCTAGTGTGTAAGCCCCCAGTTGCCGATCATTTACACAGAGTCACACTAGTGTGACACCACCAAACGCAGTGAAGACAGAAACCTCAGGTCCAAAGAGTCGAAACAACACCGTTGATCTGCCGCCGCTTACAGTCGTGTCGTGTGACCCCTGGCTTTAAGTGACTGATTGGAAATGCTTTACTGTGTTTTTCTCTCTTTCTCACATAAAAAGGTTACTCTGAAACCTGGTGAGTTTTCTCTGTGTAGGTGTGAGGGGCACTCGCTTATGTAACCACGATAGTGAACTCTTGGTTGGGTAAACTGGGACCTAGTGACCTACACCTACATCCATTTTGATGAGTGATCTTATAGCACAACTTCGGCCTGGCGTGCTACGTGGGCCACACATCTACTGAAAACAGCCCTTTTTGTTGAATCAAATCTGTACTCTTTGCTCGTGTTGAAAGAAGGTACGTATGCTGTTTAATATATACATCATCTCTTATCTTGGTTAATCTGGGTTGATTACTGAATGTGCTCCTCTCGTGTTAATTAGGTTAATATCTGAATGTGCTTTCCCAAACTTTGTTAATGCACTCATCAAGTAATATTTCTGTGCTACCTGCCTCTGTTTTGTTTGGTCGTGGATCAAAATTAAGGGATGTCAAGTACAGACCGTTGTGATTACATACAATAACCATGACTGTCAGTCAGAGGAGAAACTCACCTGTCATTTTGTTGTGGAGACGGTACCAGATTTAGCAGGTGAGTGTGCGTAAAGATTCTGTATGTTGTGACAACCTACATAATGGATGGCATATACTTAGCATGAAACAGAACCTCTTATGCCTAGTGCTCACTTACCGGATTTTCAGTTCGATCGCAGGGTAGGTCATGAGCTCGCCTGACAGGTGTGGCTGTGCTCAGCTGAAAATCAAGCGGGTGAGTGGTGTTCATCAATCTTTATGTGTGAAACTCAAAACGACCACTCAACGAGGGTTTGCTGACGCACGACACCGTCGCGGATGCCAAACAATATATCCTCTAGCCTGCCAAAGATCTGGAACGTCCGGGCCGACCTACATCACGTGGTTTTCCAGGGTGCTCTGACGAGCTACAGCCAATGCGCGTGCAAGGATCATGAGTGGATGTCACCGGAAGAAGAACCAACAGCTTGCAACGGTCGGCTTAAAACGTTTGGACAAAATACATGAGGCCTAGGCTACATTTATCAGGAACAGACATCCTACGCGCAAACAGTTGCAGCACTAATATCGTCCTGATGTCCATTTCAAATAACAACTAACCTCCAACTTCCTGTTTCACGTGTTGTTTCACGTTCTTCCTTGTGTTTTGTGATAACACCGTGGTTTAGGTACGTTACTAGCGTTGTTGGGTGAGTTTTAGGGTGTAACTTGTTTAGTTGTAACCCCCCCGTTATGGCTCCTTTCACAGAAAACCGATAGTCACATAGTGTGAACACCACAACGACTTCAGAACATACAATCCGGGTCAAAATCGTCTGCACACACGCGCACATCTGCCGACGCTTTCCAGTGTGTCGTTGTAGTGTGAACTTGGCTTTAATGACTGATTTGAAATGCTTTACAGTGTTTTGTCTCCTTTCCTCTTTTTTCTCACATACAAAGGTACTCCTGAACCTGGATGTGTCCCTCATGTAGCTTGTGCGGCAACCCTTTCGCTTCTGTCACCACCTAGTGAATCTTGGGTTTTCGGTTTGCACTGAGACTTAGTGACCTACACAATACATCCATTTTGAGGAGTGCGGTCTGTAGCACAACTACTTCTGGCCTGGCGCGAGAGTTGCGCCACACACTTACTGACCCACCATTTTTGTCTTGATAAATATGTACCCTTGTTTGAACTTAAAAGCAATTAAAAAGGCACCTTTTAAACGCAATTTTTGCGTATGAGTTGTGCACTGAGAACTTTTATGTGTGTAGGTTTTAGTTGTTTACATCTTTATGTATTGCACCGATAACACAAACTGGACTGATTAATTTACAGGTTACAACTTTGGCCCTGATCTCAGCGTCACTAGTCTCACACTCCATCTGTTTGAGTACTAGACATGTCTTCATTACGATTTCATCTGACATCACACAGTGGTGGGCGGGCCGCCATTTGTAGAACTGCATTGCAACATGATGGCCGTTCTTTCTTCTGTGCTGTGGGCTGTAATAACAGCAATCACAAATGGCTTCTTTACTAGACTATGAGGATGTATGGGGTTCACCGTTTTGATATAAATTCTGGTCAGCGTACGACTCACTGTGCATTTACATTTTTAGTATTTTACTTAGAAGGTGCTCAAAAAGAACTTGCAAAAAGTTAACTTCTTGAAACGATAACGTGCCATCTAGATGCCAAAAAAAAACTCATCATTCCATGACAGTAACTGAAGACTATTTGTCCATTTACCTAATAAAAAAGCAAAAACTGATTTATTACTGTAATGACATAAAGTATTTTATATGATTTGTACTCCTATTGTAATATTTTATTGGACAAACTGTCCACATTGCTAACCATAATCAATACCTAAAATCCAAAATCGATAGGACCATTACCATTTGTCAGCATTTTTTCAGCAAGTCCCCTTTTCATATGTGCTTTGGTGATCTTAACCAACTCCAAAGCAATTACATTCTATCATAAAAATAGTCTTCAGATTACATGGATAACGATCTGTTGGTATCTTGACTTTGTTATTAACAACAACTTTGTTGCCAATAATTCCCAGAGCAGTAGATTAGTACAACCATATTTTCAAATATACATTTATTAATATTGATTCATGAACCAATGTTATAGTTGTAATTTAACCAGGTGTTGGACACTTTATGCTTAATCAATTTATCCTGCAAGTTCTGAAATTACAATCAAGTATTAAGATCTCTAACAACATGGAACAGTTTGTCTTTTGGGAGGTAGAACAGCGCATTGGTCTAATTTAATTCGATCTCTCTGTATATACAATGTATAATACTAGGTCGTCTGTAATGTTGCCATGTGATCTAGGTATTGCTGCGAATATCAGACATTTCATGCAATCCCAAAAAATAAAAGAACATCTTAGGCATGAAACCGGCTAGGATTTTACCCCTTATGATAAAACACCATTTAAATAGAAAAAGCACTTTGCATAAATATGCAACAGTGAACAATCTGGGTTGTTCCACACATCCACAGTCCCCGTAAAAATTAAATAAAAAACTAAAACAATAATTATATCCTATATTGTATTCTACGCAGAAATGTTTGGTTGGCTTACATCCGGCAATGCTACGGCTTACTTGCGGCCCAAATCTGGCAAACAGAAGTCCGTCCACCCAAATACAATCATTATACAACAGTATGCGGGCCGACAGAGCAAGGTGTTGGATCTGGGACACAGAGGGGCCAGAATTAAAATCATTGTGTGCCAAGCATTGACCTGTTCTGGTTTATTTTATTTATTTATTTGTTCATGGCTGATTACATGTTTTGGGCTTTTCTATGGACTTGCTTGTGGCCCAAATCTGGCAAACAGGAGCGGACCGTCCCCGTTCATCGATTCTTCACAGTATGTGGGCTGGATCTGATGCCAGAAAAAGGTGCGTGCTATTATGCCTTTCTTTTTTTTATTTTTTGTTTTTTCTCCTGTTTTTTTGTCACTTTTACTTTTTTTTTTGCTTTCCAACTTACTTTTGTTTTTCCACTTTTTTTTTTTTCAAACTTTAGTTAGTCTGTAAATGGTCCGCTTCCGCGGGTTGAGCATTAACAAAAAGAACTCTGCAAAGTTACAAAACTCAAAGTCCACTTTCAGAAGGAGATATTGTTATTTTAACAGAACTCCCTTTTCTCAAAACATACACACGACCGCCTCGTTTGGACTACAATGCATATTTTCTTGGGATTTGTGATATCACAAAGATGGACGAATGGGACGACGACCTGTTGAGCTGCACTAGAGAAGGCAACAGGATTTGTTATCTAATGTCGGAGATACGCTAGGCTTTCAGACCATAGGCAGAAGAGCTTAGAGAGTGGTTACCACCAGTCTGGTTGTTTAAATCATGCTAAATGTATTTTTGATTTTTTTTTTTATTTACACATCAAGATCACAGCAGGTGGCTGATGATAAGGGGCCGGCTGACTTTCCCGACAGGCGCCGAGTGCTGTCAATCACAACAAACACTAGCCCAGCTAACCCATCACAACACAGACTGCGCAGCTAACAATTACATTGTATTTCGGTATTTCGGAAGGCGGGCCTTCATTTGCATGCAGGAACTATTCCTAGCCGTTCATTCGCAGACTGGGGGCGAGGGGTGTTACAATAATTGTAAACATAACGTATAAATCTAGTGTTTTTTTTTTTTTTTTTTTTTCTCTCGAACAACCTAGTATGAGAGCCTTGTTCTTAGCACACCCCCAAACAAAATCAAGACCTTGTAAAAGAGCATAATTAGGACCCTCTTTAAAATCAACTGTGGCCCAGATTTGGCGCCAGTTTTGCTTTATTCGGTGTATTCAGGCTGACATTGGGGCCTTCCTTTGGCTTGCTTCTGGACCCAAATTTGGGCAAACAGGATGTCTTACCCCCCAAGTGCCACAACATTCTTCACAGTATTTATGGTTGTTGGATCTGGGCGTACGAGAATTAAAATCAATGTGGCCCCAGATTTGGGGCAGTTCTCTGGTTTTTCGTTTGCTTTATATTCATTGCTGACATTGGGCCTTCAATTGGCTCTGCTTGAGGCCCAAATCTGGCAAAACAGCAGCGGACTGCCCGTGCTATCATGCTAATATACAGTATGTTGGGCTCGGAGCACGTTTGTTTGATCTGGCCAGACGTGCTGGCCTCAGGAATTTTGCATCTGGGAAGAGGCAGATAGATCCAGCAAAATGACAACTGAATGATGTGGAACCAGCTTTCGCAAAATCCACTGGGCGTCAATAACAGACAGTAATGCAGCTCTTAGTTTGAATGGCTGTTTTTTCAGATTCTGAGCTGGTGAACACCCCCTGTTATTCTGGAAAGCAAGATTGATAACCTGTTGAAAAACAAATCATTCAAGTGTTTGCCCAATAAGGAAGAGAAAGAATGTCCGTAACTATTATTTGTGATCATTAGTGCCTATTGTTATTAATCCCCTCCGCCAGATTCCAACCATATTGTTTATTAAAACTGTGTTGTTATTGTTATAGTTGTATGTGACCTGCTGCTTCGTTTAATTTAGAACAATTATTGAAACTATATCTTAGTTATAGTTATCATTGTGTGAATGGGCCTTAAGAACTGCATAGAAGATATGAGGAGGAGAAGGAGATAAGATGGCTGTAGTTTGTACAATTCGAACTTTGATGATTGCTGTGGGAAGTGTGTGCAAACTCACTCTATCATTCTAATGTCAATGATGTCAATCATATACTTAAGGTAATGGTCACCAATCCACAACAAACAAACAAACAAAACACACAACAAACAAACCAACACCAAACATAAAAAAAAACCCATAAAAGTAACGTTAACACTATTTTCTGGTGTTCTACAGCCATTCGTTAGTTTTGTGCTGAGTATAGACACCCACAAATTAATTTCTTATAAGCTGTTTCAATGAAAATAATTATTATAAGCCATCTCATTCATATGCGGGGAAATGACATTCTCCTCCTGTTGACCTTCTACTAAAGTTTCTTACATTTAAAGTTGGAAGCTTGCTGATTTTCAACCAGGGTTGTAAAACGAACCAGCGTTTCCAATTAAGTTTGATGCGCTTTGTCTTTGTTTTTTTTTTGGCAGCGCTTTTTCCGATTAATACAAATCATTGCAAGCCACTTCACCAGAAAATAAGTTTCTACAATATTTCAGGAGTTCGCCATTTACATATAATCAAACCGAGTAAAGGTTATGCGTATTTGGCGTGCTGTCTGAGGGGAGGATTCTGAGCTCAGAATTTTGGCCTGAACCCAGAGTGTTACCCCCCCTACAGTTTTTAGTCAATGAACATAGGTAAGTATGGCTGTGTATATACACATCTCTCTTATCTCTGGTTAATTTGGCTGATTACTGACTGTGCTCCTCTCGTGGTTAATTAGGTTATTATCTTGAACGCCAGCCCTCTCCTCAAACTGTTCGCTTCATAAAACATCATGTAATATGTCTGTGTTACACCTGCTCTGTGTTTTGTTTCAGTGTGACTCAAACTGGAGGGATTTCAAGTCAGACTAGTTTGTGATTTTAGAACTCACAATTAATTGCCCAGTCAAAGGAGAAACCCAACATGCATTATTTGGTGGAGATTATCTGTACCAGGATTTAGCGGAGAAAAGGCAAAGATTCTGTTTATGAAACCCGGCGATATGAAGGACACTTACAGGAAACAGAACTCTCTTCTGGTAGTTCTGGCCACAGGATTCTAAGTTCCATTCGCTGAAGAATGATTTCGTCTGACAGATAGGGCTGTGATCAGAGGAAAATCTGAAGCGATTGAAAGTACCCCAGCAATCTTTATGTGTGAACTACTAAAGAATCCACCAAAGAGGGGTTGCTGATGCACTTCGCTGACCGCCAAAACAAATATCTATAAGCAGGCCAAAGATCTGGAAATGTCCGGCCTAATCTTAGTATCATGTGGTGGTCAGGGGTGCCAAGCACTGAGCTACAGCTTCAATGAGGTAGGGTGCCATAATGTTGCTGAGGTCAACCTGAAGAAAAACAACAGGAAAATAACGTGGGTTGAAAAGTTTGGAGAAAATAATGAGGCTGCAATTTATCAGAACAGATCTGCGCAAACACTTGAGCACTTAATTTCTTCCTGATTCCTTTTCAATAAACAACTCCTGTTTCACGTGGTTGTTTCACGTCATTCCCGTTCCAATTAATCGTCTGGTTTTTGTGACAACACGTGGTTTATGTACTGTATAGAGTTGTTGGTTGGTTTAGTGTGTACTTGTTTAGTGTGTACCCCCCAGTTGCAGATCATTTACACAGAGTCACATAGTGTGATCACCACAACGATTTAAAGACAGACAATCAAGTCATGTAGTCTGAACAGCACAGCCAACTGCCGACGTTTAAAGTCGTGTAGTGTGAACTTGGCTTTAAGTGACTGATTTGAAATGCTTTACATGTGTTTTTCTCTCTTTCTCACATACAAAGGTACTCTGAACCTGGATTGTCCTCTTGTAGCTGTGAGGCAACTCGCTTATGTAACCACATAGTGAATCTTGGTTGCTTAAGCGGAGACATAGTGACCTACACATACATCCATTTTGATGAGTGCGTCTGTAGCACAACTTCTGGCCTGGAGGATAGTGGCCACACACTTACTGAAAACCATTTTTGTTGAATAAATATGTACTCTTTGCTTGTTTGAAATTAAAGCAATTAAAAAGGAATTTTAAAATTGAATTTTTTTCGTATGAGTTGTGTACTGAGAACATTTTATGATTAGTTTATGATGTTTACATATTTATTTATTGCACTATAACACAAACTGGACTGATTAATTTAAAGTTACAACATTTCAAGTCAAGTCAAGTCTGCTTTTATTGTCAATTCTTCACATGTACAGTACATGCATACAGAAATTGAAATTTCGTTACTCTCAGACCCATGGTGCGTACAGATAACACTAACAGTAGAGCCTAAAAATACAGATAGATACAGATAAAATATAAAATACACTATACAAATTAGGGCATGAAAAAAAAAATACAAATAAGTTAAATTAAGCCAGCGAAGGCACATGGCAGATAGAGATGCAAACCAGTGACGTGAAAAAAACAGTGCAATAAAAAGACTGTAAGTGAAAAAAAAGGTGTTCATAGGTCAGTGGTGCCTGGGCAGAAAGATGGAACGGTCGTGCAACATTCGGGACGAGTTCAGCTTCCTGACAGCCAATGGTTGAACTGTCCTTTAGTCTGCTGGTGCTGGCTGAAAGCTCGTATCTCTCCTTGATGGCAGTATTATAGATATGTGTACCTATCGACTATTTTATTGGAAAAACTTGCACATTGCTAACCATAATCAATACTATAAATTCCAAAAATTGATAGGACATAATTATTTCAGCAGGTTTCACCTTTTTATATGTGCTTTGTTGAACTTAACAACTCAAGCAATGAAATTCATCATAAATTAGTCTTCAGTTACATGGATATAATCTGTTTGTATCTTGACTTTGTTATTTAAAACAACTTTTTGCAATCCAGAATCCTTAGCAGTAGATTAAGTACCACCATATTTCAAAGTATAATTTGATTATCATGAAAAATGTTTATTTGTAATTTAACAAGTTTGACATTATGTTTAAGTAATTCATCCATTCAAGTCTGAAAGTACAATCAAGTATCAAGATCTCTAAAAAACATGAACAGTTTGTTTTTGGGAGGTAGATCACACTACATTGGTATAATTTAATTCGATCTCTCTGTAAATACAATGCAATATTTGTAATGGCCATGTGATCTAGGTTTGCTGATAATATCAGACATTTCGTGCAATCCCAAAATAACAAGGAACATATTAGGCATGAAACAGGATATGTATTTTACTTATGATAAAACATTTCAATAGAAAAGCATTGCATAAATAAGCAACAGTGAACCAGCTGGTTGTTCATAATCTATTTTGATTATATCAGAATTTTTGAATATTGACTTTGGTGGAAGTTTATCAAGTGACCTAACAACATGGAGTGATTCGTGTAGCATAGTAGGATAAGTTAGCCTGGGATCTCACTAATAAATCACATATATGATCGATTAGTAAACGGATTTGAACTGTGTTAAAAGTAACACATCAATCGGGATATATGAATGGAGACATTATTAATTCCTATGTCTGAACCAACCAACATATGTATAACTTGTACATCTAGTGTTTGTTTTCTTTTGCTTTTTATTAAGGCATTCACTGATTGTTGAGTAGTGCTGTATATTATTACCAAGTATAATCAGTACACTTTGCTAGAAAAAATCCAGAACTACAACACTAGTAGATACAGATTATTGAATAGTTTTCAACATTTTGTCCCCATTTGGTTCACAACCCGTGTTTTAGTTTGAGATGAAAACACGAATGATACAGTTTTGTTCGTGCAAAATGTTTCTCACAACCAGGTTTGCATTAATCAACACAGCATTGAACAATAACATTATCGATTACAAGATAGAATCTCTGGTAACATTAGATGTTCCACCTTCGCTCACAAATCACATTCTTCCACAGAAGTGGACCATTCCCGATAAAGAGCTAGTGTTGAATGTATTTTTCCACCATTGGCTCTTGAGTATTGCCATTGTCTCCATTGGGGCTGTGAGGATGGTCCCAGATGTGGATGTGCTGAGATGGGTCAATCTACTGATGGGGCCCTCCAGCCATGACACAAGCAGGTATTAGATGACTATAAATCAGTTTTGTTTTTCTCTTTTTTTTTTACAATATTATTGCACTATATTGCCACACTAGTACTGTAACTATATTACGGTCTTTTTGATATGTTTAAAGACGTAACAGAGTTGGTGTAAAGAGCCGCACAGTGACAGGTAACATTTCTTATAACGTCTTACAGGCACTAATTTTAAACATGGGAATTTTCATATACATGTTTAATGTCGGGGAAATTTTTTTTTTTTGTTTGTTTTAAAATTCATGCATGTCTTTTCTGTAAGCAAGGGGAAAAGTGCATTTATCCAGCATATGAAGAATTTTTTAAAAGTAATAAAGCAAATATGTTTCTTTAACTTTCATCCAAATCAATCATTTCAATTTGTAGAAATACGAATATAATACATTTTATTTATGGTGCCTTTGAAGTACATATAGAACATACAACAAAACTATTAATTTGACAAACTGAGTTTGACCTAATAGATAGGCTCTAAACCAGGAAAAGGGAATACCAGTGATTCCAAAATGCAATATTTCTAAGTTGTAGTTTATTAATTGCACCAAATTTAATTAGTCAATTAATTATTTTTGCACAAGTACTACTTGCATTGATTTACAATTAATGAAATAATTAAAATGACTGAACTCTTTACACGATTCAAACTGTTAATGATGTTCCTCTTTGTCTTCTATATTTAGTGCTCCCTGACAAGACAAATCTGATCATAACTACAGGTATGCAGTCCTTCAAATTTGTTTAAATCACTGAAACTGCCATTTCAGTGCCGGTTTAATATTTAGTTCCAATCACACTTTTCTCTCTTGGTTTAGTTGTACCGAATCCTGACCATCGGTTCACAATCTGCAGCACATGGGGAAATTTCCACTTCAAGACCTTTGATGGTCATTTCTTTCAAGTGCCAGACACGTGCAACTACATTCTGGCCAGTTTGTGCAGCAGAGACGGTTTCTGATTTTAAACATTAAAGTCAAAGAAAGAGTGTAAATAACTCATCCTTTCAGCAAACAGTAATCTTCAGGGACATTCATGACCGCACCACCAACAATATCGCAATGGACAAACAAGTGTGAGTTTTATTATATATATCTATAACTTGACTGCACAAATGTCTTATAACTTAAAAACATTAGTATTTTTTCTAAAAATAAGGATTTAGGCTTTGCTTTTGTAAATATTTAATGATTCTCTCTCCCCTCTCTCGCCCGAAACCTTGCTTTACAGTGGTATAATGCTACCATAAGAATGCATTACAGTCAAGGTAAGTAAAATCAAAGTGTAAATGCTAACAACATGGGTTGAATGTCTTTTGGGCGAAGGCCATCGTTTTGGTAACTGCCTTTCCTCTATTCATGTATATGAGTTTCTGTAGTTTTATTTTGTATTATAATGTATGGGTTGCACTTAATGTTCTGTTTTCCACTTCAGACATTAACCTTAAGTAACTTTTGCGACACCATCTCAATTAACTTTCATTATATATATTCTAGTAATAATCGACTGTGGGTTAATGATTAGGGTTAGTAAGCGACCTGCCCATTTGAAAAGTTACTTCTAGTCCTATAAGATGTACTTTTAGGGGACCATGAAATTAAGTGCAAATATTAAGGTGACAGTCTAACTAATACTCTATTTGGATTATCTGGAGCAATGTTTTAAATGCTAAATAGGGCCTTGATCCTCAGTCATTCTAAAAAACATATATTTTTTAAATATGATATTCCCCGATTTGAACTTCCATAAAAGTACCAAAATCCGACCTGTGGACTAGGTTGACACTTCAATGGCAACACGCCTGATGAATGCATTTGACAACGGTCAACCTAATTTGAATAAACACAATAAAGAATTTAGTACTTCATAGGTGTAATATATTATATCTAAAACATTTGATTCATATATGTGTGGCCACTTGTAAGAGCATCTATTGGCGTCCGTGAGAAAACGGCATAATTTCAACCTAAATGATCAGTTGCAAAAACCAGGTATTAGAAAGACAATTAAAGTTGTTTTTATTTGAACAGATTTTGGGAGCTGTGCCTAAATGTCCGTACATACTGTTTAAACAATGAATATTAAATTTTAAATCGTTTAATGTCAATTATTAATTTGACCATTTGTACTGTTTTTTTTTATATATACTCTGATATGCTTTGTGATATAAGATGAAAAAAAACATGTTCTTCTATTATTTCCGGGAGAGTTTATCTTTCCATGTATATATCAGTAGTTAAGTATTTGTAAACATTTTTAATGTTATCCCTAATTGCAGGGTTGTATTACTAACCCAAGTTGCCTGTGGAGGAGTATCCAAATCAGATGGTTGTCCGGCTCCACTTCACAGTTGCCAATAAAAGCCGAGTTTTTATAATGCAGTACACCCATTTAGACACACTTTAAGTCAAAGAAGAGTCGCTGGTTCCGTGTGGCGTAGTCATTCACGTTATTTCTCGCTTCATTGCACATGCAGTGCTTTCAGTTTTGTTCAAGCCGAGCGAGTGTTTAAAATGCACGCACAATCGTAGTAGAAGAGAAATAAAACCACCCCCTGCAATCCGATCCGATCGAAAAATTCATGCGGATCGAGCTCACTCTGATCAAATTAAGGTGGTTTAGAATAGTGAACGTTTTTTCAAAGCCGAGTACCACTTGATTAATTTGGGTGCATGTAAATGTAGCCAAGTGACGTAAAGCTGATTTGGGATCTCTCCTTAGGAGGGATCGTGCCTGTAATGCCTTAAATTGAAATAGTTTTTACTCGTCAATGCTCTCGGCATCTTTCTTTTGTTAAAAACGACGGCGTACCCTGAGGAGTCGAAAGCTATGTATTTTATTGCAAGGACAGAGCAGAAATCTACATGTCTAAAGCGTTCGCACAGTTCCATTGAATGATAATGTGTTTTAAAACAATGGTGTTTGAATCCGAAGGTACGAAAGGAAACTGTTAAAATTACCCACAGCAATTAACAACAACCGTAAATAAGAAGCGCAAGGTTTATCTGATAATCAGATAACATGACAGTGTGTTTCGTTGCTATAGCGAACACACAGCAGGCAACCTTTTTTTTCAGAATCATCATGCGCTGATGAGAAAGGACACGTAAATTACTCCTGCAGTTTCTTTTATGAAAAAAAAACATGGAATAATCAAGTTTACACACCTGAAAGAGAAGTGTTTCTCCGCGCTCATAGACGTGCCCAGGCTAATCTGCAGCTAATCTTGAATAAAAGAGCATAAATGACCTGATGAAATGTAAAATTGATGAATGCTGCAGTGCTAACTGACATATCATTTAGTACACTACCGAACGATAAAGTATATTTTCCTTCAGCTTATTTTGTGGGTCGAAAATTGGACATAATTCCTTATTTCGATCATAAGAATGCCATTAGGTCAAAATTGATAGATTACAACATCATTACTACTGAAAAATTAACTGATTATTGTCCAGCCATAAGTCACAGTATAGATAAGAAAAGAATCCATGTACAAACAATAAAAATAAAAAAATGCATTTTATATACTACATAATATAACATTATTGGATGTGACATTTCTGTCACTTCTTGAATGATGGCTAAAACCCCTGGTGTGACAAAATGTTAGCCTATGCAATATCCTCTTTTGCATAAGCTCTTTTTTTTTTTTTTTTAAATCTTTGCTTAGATAAAACAGTTGTTTTTACATATGAAAGGTCAATGCCATAGCTCATAACCTACCCTTAAAAGCATCTAACAATGGACAAAAGTGGGTTTTTTTCTCTCTCTAAACCTATGGTTTATGTAACCATCAGGCTGCTGTGTAATTTGCCCCCTGACTGAGCATTTAAAGAATTAAGGGAAAGCATTTTATATAATCCTGTGAATGCACTTAAAAGAATGCAGAATCGCATCATTATTATCGAATCAATTTAAACTTGTGCATTGAATCCGAATTGTCTAATTTGCAAAAATTCGTTTCTTGAATCTAATTGAAAACCTATGAATCGTGAATCCAAATCGCTGTCTACACCCAAAGATTCACAGTCCGAAACCTAACACCGGATCCCATGTGGACGAAAACGCCTATCACGATACAAAATTTATGTGTATACAGCTAAACGCGTTCTCCATGTGGAGCGGTGCCAGAGTGGATAAAGCTGCAAAAAAGCTGCCTTTGCGTGTCCGTGTGACAGCGAATCCATATATTTTCTGAAACCATGACTTCATCAGCCCACGTTCTCAACCCCGAGTTCAGTACACCACTACATCACATAGACGCAACAAAAACATGACAAACACTGAACGATTTGTCTTTTTATTAACTTACATTAACACAGATTAATAATCGTATTGTTCCATATTCCGTTTGTATAACCACCCGCAAGGTTTATGCGCATAGTCCAAGTCAGTCCTTCCTCTGTTTTTAGTGTATCTCTTTGGGCAGAATTACAGCACCACATACTGGTCTGGCATGGTATACTACATCGTTTTGTGTTTGGGTTTGTGGTTTTCACATGTGGACAGATATTTCTTGAGACGGGGGAAAAAAAAAAGATTTGCTAGGGCAAAGCTCTGGCTTCATCATCCTGGAGACGTCGCCATAATACTTTGTTTCAAATGTGTTTTCTTCTGTACTACCACTATACAGTCATACAGCGGCAACAGGAGAGAACACGGCAAAGGTGCGCTAGTCGAGCTTACTTCCTCGAAAATCTTGCGTTTTGTAACGGTTCCTTACACAGATATATATTATATGTATTTTCCATGGCTGCTGCATGTTTATTGAAAAAAATGGAAATTACTACAGTTAAAACCAGTAAAACTTCATTTTGACTTTTTTACTTGTAAGGCTAGGTTGATCTAAAAGACATGGGAATAAAATATGATACTCGTGGTTGCTGATTTTAGCCTATTCATTTAAGTCTAGGGCCTATTTAAGAAAAACCTCACTAGTGAACATGTTTTCATTTGCTTTACAACAACAAAATCAGAATTGGATTTTTTTTACGTACTAACACAGTTGTGTGTTTCCTTGGAAATCCCACCCGCACGCATATAAATAATAAAATAAGATAAATCAACAATATTATTATATATAATAAAACTTTACTTATGTTTTCACTGTAATAATTAGTCTACTGAAATGTCCTCAAAGCCCAATTATAGTTTAATAAATAGCAGCCTTTACTATCGCTATTTTCAGATCATCTAAAGTGCCTGGATTGATTCAGTCTTCCATTTAGTTTTGGGAAAAGCCCAACTAGTAGAATAAGAACAGGTTTCTGTAAACTAATTGTAAGTAAAGTAAAATAATTTTCTCATCAGAAATTGATCTATAACTGAACTCAAGCCTGTGCGTCGCATAGCATTCTCTTGGTGTGACCACATTACGGATAATGAGTTGGGAAACACGAACCTGTATCAATTCATCATTCACTCATTAAAAGAATAGAGATTTTAATATAGAAACATAGCATTTATATTCTCGTACAGCCAAGTTAACACTACAGGATTTTAAACATCGGCAGATCACTGTGCTGTTCAGACTACATGACGTCTTGTCTGGTCCTTGAAATTGTTGTGGTGTTTACAACTATATGACACTACGCAAATGAATCCCACAGGGGTTCAACACACTGCACGAGCTGACACACAACTCTGTAGTACCATTTACTATATCCGGTCCACCCTTTTGTCACAAAACCACACACAAGAAATGGAACAGGAATGAACATGCAACAAGACGTGAAACAGGAGTTATTTGAAAATGGATGTCGGGAAGAAATTCGCGCTGCAAGCTGTTTGCTCGATGAATCTGTTTCTAAAAAAATTTGCTGCCATTTTCTTGTGTCCAAACTTTTCTTAAAGCCAGTTGCTGCTGCTGCTGTTTTCTCTTCCGTGACTTCACAACCCATGCCTTGCTCTCTCACTGGCTGTAGCTCATCACAAACACCTGACACCTGACCAACCATGTATGTGGGGATGGCTGACAGGTCTAGATATTTATCCTCTTGATTCTCGTTGAGTAGTTCACACATAAAGATTTGCCGAGCCCTGCTTTCCCACTGATTTTTCAGAAGGTACACGGATCTTAAAATAAACTAATAAACAAAGGATTAATAATGACAACAAAAGAACAATAAACTGACTAAAACTCATACTAAAATTAAATGAAAAGATTAAAAATAAAAACAAATTCAGACCAAGATTATATAAAACTACAATAGGAATCTCAATGTTCTAAAAAGTAAACTGCCTAGTTGAAAGGTCTTTAAAATGCTACTACAAAAAAAAAGACAAGAAAGAAAGACATTACTGTACTCTGATTTTATTTTTTTTTTTTTTTTTAAGTCCCAGAAAAACATTTGCCAGCAGTATCTCAGCAAGTCTGGGTTTTAGTGACTGTTACAATGTGATGGACATGAGTTCATTTGAAAAGCTTGTGAAGGCCGACCTGTGTCAGTGGTATGGCAATCACGACTGTCTCCTCTGCAACACGCTCACAGAGATTTCACATCAGTGCACTCATGCTGGAGGAATAGACCAAGAACATGGAGGACAGAACAGCTCTGGTCCGTGAGTATGATCAAAGACTATGTTTTTTTCAATATGCGTTCTTATGTGATCTTGCGTCCTTGTTGTTCTCCGCTCTACGTCATCATTAACCACTGGAAGTTTCATTCCAATAACTCAAGAACACAAGTAGCTCTACAGAAAGACACATGAAAGTGCCCAGATGTGGTGTCTTGAAATTGAGGGTGCATCGAATGCAAGACTTTGAGAGAATCGAACCTTAGATAGATAGATTTTATGTTCTCATAACATTTAATATTGGCAAAGTACAATATAATAGATTTTGATACCTAGTTCATCCTTTGTTTCTGTGGCAGCGCAAGACATGTCCTCTAAAGATGGACATATCTGGAGTTGTGGGAGTCCCATGTAAGAACACCTGCTCCGATCCAGATTGCAAATCAGCAGCGGTGTAAAGAACACGCCTGTGTTGGATGGCTGTTTTCTGTCCGGTTGGTGAGAGAAAGATTTACAAAATGACAAAACGAGTTTTTTTCTTTTTTCTGCAACTAGATTAAAATGTTTCCCACTACATGGGTCTATTTGCCCAAAAGAAGCTTCCTCCTTGTCAAAAGGGCTTATCCTGCTGTCATGTAAGTACATTAGCTGGCAAGCAGATCGGTAATATCAGAACAGTTTTTTATTTTATTTATGTTCACAATAAAAATGGTACCGCCATTTTTACCTACGATTATTGTGTAAAGGTATGGTTGAAAGATGCACATTGGTCAGAGTGGCTGTGTTCCTGTGAATAAATGCCCTTGTGAGCATGAGTAGCACAGTATATCAACATTTCCAGGAGAGTCTTACAAACAAGCATTGCCAAAAATGGTAACTTTTTTACATTTTAAAATATTTTAAATTCACTTTTAATACCACTTACATATTTCCCAATGCTAACACTGCTGCCACTTATTGTGTCAGTGGTGCACCGCTGACGCTGGAATTGTACATACCTGGAACTGCCCGGAATCTGCTCTGTTGTTTGGAGGGGTCTCACATCACCACTTATGATGGAAAGACCTTCCTTTTCAGCGGCAACTGTGGGACTACACCATTCCCACTAAGGTCTGGCAGTACAGCAGATGATCCCCACAATTAGAAAAGTGGGAATATTTAAGGGTTCCTGCCCCCTGAATATAATATGAACTATAAATTTGGAGGTTCCTACAATATATATATTTTATTTAAATTTTTTTATTTCAGCCTCTGATGACAGTGGCATTGCGTTGTGGGAATTTGGCACAGTGGTGATTGGGCCAATCAGACACATGTCTAACCGCCAGTTACCCTTGTCATCTCAGGGACCACTGTAAGCACTGGGTTTAATTTTTCCTACTAGCCGTGTTTTTTTTTTTTTCATTCCCAATTCTAAAATAACAACATATTTTTTTTCCTAAGAGCACCAGCAATAATGTGTCCTATGTTCAAAATGGTACAACTTGCTTTCAGCATAGTGCACCATTACACCTATGGTATACTCCACTACCATTTTACTTTTATTACCTCAAAAACTGTAGCAAAATCCTTCTAGATGCAATTACAAAACATGTTTTGCTTTCCTTTTTTTGTTGTTTTACGTTGATAACACCGATTAGTTTTTTCCTCCAATGGTGTTGTGACACTGAATGGAAACAGACTATATAAGTCTTCCTGCCAACACAGGTGGGTTGTCAAACAACTGGATCGCTCTATTATAAGCATGTTAAAAATAAAATAAAATTAAATTAAACATAATTAAAGCATTTTTCAGAAGTATGCAAGGTTTTCTTTTTTTCTTTTCTTCTATAAATTTAGATATACTGTAAGCATAGCCCTATTAGCATTAAACAAAAAGCACTGATGACTAGATGATCTGTTTTTGTATCCTAACCACCTATTTAATTGTCCCCAGGTCCTGTGAGCATCTTCCAGCCCTCTGCTCCTCTTTCATCATTGCTGATTTGAAGATTCTTCGTCTGGAGGTATCCAGTTGGCTCCAGTCATGCAGTTGTATATTGTAGCCAGCACTGAAGAGAAAGGAAAGATGAGTGGTGAGTTTTCAAAATATGTGATTAAAATATGTGAACCAATCACATCCAATCACAACAGATCATATCCAATTATAACATGATGGAGGCAATTGCAATCTTAGCTATCTATCCTATCTTATCCCCCTATCTGCTATCGATCTATCTATATAATAATATATATAGATATATATATATATATATATATATATATATATATATATATGATGGATAAAAGCGTCTGCCTAAATGCATAAATTAAATTTAATTTAAATTTCATTTATTATATATATATATCATATACACTCTACTATTAGAGAGTAGTATATCATATATCGTATATATATATATACTACTGTGTGTGTGTGCGTGTGTGTGTGTGTGTGTGTGTGTGTGTGTGTGTGTGTGTGTGATCCCTTTTAACCCTTTCGCACGTGAGATTAAAATATTAAAATATTCTAGACTGAGCCCCCGGGGTGAGTTTTTAAGGCGAACGTTATTTTAGAACTTACCGCCTTGATTGTTTCCATCGTGAACGTCATGCTTGTCATGTGACCACAACGCAGCCACACAACAGATCTGTATGACACTATGGATCGCTTTTATTCGTTATTTCGCTGTTTTATTCAAAATATTCACAAACATGCTCACTATATTATGAAATATCTGATATTCCGATTCTGAAATATGTGTCAAGTCAATATATTTGGTTGTTTAACCAAAAACAATTTTTATATTGTCCGTGTTAGTTGATCTATATGAGGTGATGGGCCGCCGCCATGTTAGTTCGCGCAGAATCCGAGCCGTGGAATTTACAGCACGCAAATTCATCCTCTCCTGCCGAAACACGTTAAAGTAGGTCTCGGTAAACTGGGAGAAGAGCAGAAGTATAAACTTTATAGTTACCTACACAATCTGTATATGATATCAATAAAACATGTCGTCAGATTATATTTGTAAGGATCATTTATTGCCATTTCCATAGACCATCAGCGTGTATTTTGCAATTTGTAAATGTATGGTTTTGCTGGTACTTATGTGTATTTAAATGTCTGAAACTTAAATCAAGCATTATATGGTTGAAAACACTGAATATTTGTGATAAATATGACAAGCCACTCAGCATGTCCGATCTGGCCTGTGCCAGCCAAAGCGAGAAAAGCGGATTTAAATAGAGATCGCTAAGACATGTGACCAACTGGCCGGCAAACGTCATCAGAACGCAAAGAATTATGGGTATGTTTGGCCAGTTTACCTGGGCTGGCCATAGCAGGCTGGTGTTCTTGGCATGAAAATAATGAAAAATTAGCGTGAAAAAACAGAATATAATCGTACAAAATGCAGCGGACTAAAGAAAACATTGTCGGACCATACCGCCTAAAACTAAATCCTAATGCAAAGACGAGATATGACGAAGAAAAAAGGGAATCAAAGGACTGGATCCTTACGAGCAGAGCGACTGGTCAGGGGGACCGTCAAACTGTTTGCCCAACTTCCAGCACCCATATATTTACAACTACACGATACTAAGTGTTAGTGCATACACACGAAGTTTTCTATGGACTTTTTATAATGTAAATGTATTCATTTAAATGTATTTACATGTTTAATATGTAAGAAACTGAAATAAGTTGGATTGTTACTACTATTTAAGTTATGTACTTGTGTTTGCAACCAAAGAACACTGATTTTGCACAATTATTCCTTAATACAGATAAAGGAGGCATAATTTCATTCAGTCTTTGTGTATTTTATTTACAGACATGGCTAAAATCATTACATGTGAGAAGAGACATTACAAAATCTTTGGAAAACAATAAACATTTACATATTAGATGTGAGCATGGTATAGAATTCTCCAAAAAGTCTTGAACCGGTCTGTGTTCGTAGCTTTGACCTCAGTATGGCCGAGGTACAGAGAAGGGGTCCAGTCAGGATCACACTCCAACATTTCATAGGGCAGGTTTGCCTGCAAACACAGTCACCAAATAAATTGCTATGTAGCCTAGATGTACACCATTTAAAACTGATTAACGTTACGCTTTTGTACATTGGTAACTTAAGCTCATCTTCTAGCCATTTCATGCTACTTAACAGTTAACATTGGCCTAACGTCAAATCTAATGGTCTGGTTGAGTCAAACAAAACACACTGGTTATTTGCCCACAACATAACATTTATAGAGAGTAATTGTAACTTACCTTTGTGAAAATGTTTTGAAACACACCATCGTGTGGAGTGTTATCGAAGGTAATCTTGGGCGTCCTTACTGCTGCTAACGTTATCCATGCCATTCGTCAACTTTTTGTCACCTCTGAAACATGTATCGTACTATTATTTTTTCCACGCTGGAAAACGATTAAAAGGATATTCCGTTCTTAAGCTTTACGCCACTTCTATCGTGAGAACGACTATTCCAGTTTATAACAGCGTTCTTCCCTCCATGCATAGAAGTCTGGCGCGTTATGTTTGTGCCGCGGTTTCCCCAAATGCTTTGCGTTTACCACGGTGAATACGTCATGATGACGACACATTAGCAATCTCTATTTCCGTCATGATGACGACACATTAGCAAATTTCTAATCACACCGGTGTGATCGTACCACTGATCTATAATATAATATTGTAATATAATGTAATAATAATAATTATACTATATAATATAGATCAGTGGATCGTACGCTTCAGGGACCAGCCAAGAATGATCACACCGGGTGTGATTGTACACGTTAAAGGGTTAAGAAAGGACATTTAAAAAATGTATCAGTGAATAAATTACAGGCATACTTTTAATTCTATATCTTGCTTCTTTTAGGTCTGTGTGGAAACTATAATGATGTCCAATTAGATGACTTCAGAATAGAGTCGGGCATCACAGAGGGCACACCAATACCCTTTGTCAACTCTTGGAAAAACCAAAACAGTTGTCCAAATCTTGAAAACACATTTGACAACCCCTGTAGTCTGCATTCAGAGATAGGTACTCAGTTTTATTAACATAAAGGCTATTTTTTAGTATGCAAAAATTCCCAGTCTGATATTTGTTTTATTTGGGATACTAGAGGAACACATTTGACAACCCCTGTAGTCGTGTTAAAATATGGCTTTTTTGTCAGAATTAAAATCTAGAGTGTTTTTATTTTTTTATTCAGAGAAGGTAGCTATTAACTGGTGTTCCCATCTTACCGACCCAAATGGAGTATTTTCTGCATGTCATTCAGAAATATCTTCTGAGATTTACTACCAAGTGAGTTTTTTTGCACAAAATGATAAGGTAAATGAAATATGATATACAAATTTAAAGAGCCCTCTTTCTTATAATTTTGGTTTCATCCTCTGCAGTGGTGTGTCTATGACACATGCAAATGTGCAGATATTAAGAAGTGTATGTGTGCGGCCGTGTCCAACTATGCCCACGCCTGTGCTGCCAGAGGAATTATTCTCCAGGGCTGGATGGATTCTGACCCCTGTGGTGAGAACTTCATAAGTATTTTTTGTTTACATGTATGGCTTGAAATCTTCATTATTATCTATATTAACATGTTTGAATCACTTTCTAAAAAAGAAACTTCAAAAGTGTGTTTGTCTGTCTGCACAGTGACTAAGTGTTCAGGCAACATGAAGTATTCCTACGGCGTGACCAGCTGTGGCAGCACATGCCGTTCTCTTAGTGTACAAGATAGCACCTGCCAAGGGTAATGTCCTTCACACCTGTATTTGGCTGTGTCTGTCCTGAGGGTACTTACCTCAACGAAGCAGGCAGCTGTGTGCCTGCTGACCAGTGTCCTTGTTATGATGGTGACAAGGTCATAGACCCATCAGGAATATTCTACAATAATGGAGTTAAATGGTAAAAATAGTAGCTCAGCATACGTTTTTGACACATTATTCATATTAATAAAACATTATTGTAACTGTTGATGGCTTCTTTTTTTTAATGACAGCACCTGTAACCTTGGCCCCATGGGCCATGGGAGCCAAGAAGGTGAGCTGCAAATACCTCTTCAGCAGTTCCACCTGCCAAATTCAAATTGAGATGTCACTGAGATACGGCAACATTTGGTATGAATTGTGCAAGTTTTCTGGTCCTCATCCATGTATCTGTTGTTTAGATTGTGAGGATCCAATGGTCTTCTTCAACTGCTCAAATTATGAACAAGGACGCAAAGGGACAGAGTGTCAGAGGACATGTGAGAAACAAGACCCCAACAATTGTGTGAGTTAGAATGGATGGTTGGATGAGAACACAATTTTTTGTTATTTTGTATTTATATAGTTTACTGATAACCTGAAATAGCAAATCTTGCAGAGAATATGATGTTGCACTAATGCTGGTATTTCTTGGTTTTTTTTGTCTGTAGGTGAGTACAGGGTGTGTATCAGGGTGTATGTGTCCAGATGACCTTCTGGCTGATGGGAAAGGTGGGTGTGTGAAGAGGAAAAAACTGCCCCTGTATCCACAACGGACTCAGCTATTCACCTGGAGAGCAAGTTCAAGAGGACTGTAACACCTGGTGAGCCTTATATAGATAACCCATGTTTTTATAGTGTATTATTGAAGGGTCATTTAACACTGAACTGCATTTTCTCTGCAAGTTGTTAACAGAGTTGTTGTATTGAACATCTAATACAGCACCGATTCATTTAATTTTAGGTTAAAAAGTGGTTGGGATTTTTGTGCTGTTTTCATCTTCACTGTTTAAAATCATGCCCAAATATCAGAAGATGTGACGTGGTGAAACATCAATGTTTGAGATGCACCTCACATTGCCTTGAAAATAGACCAGACACCTGTGAAATCAAAGGATGTAGGGCACTATTTGAGGGGACAGCCATTTAGCCATGTCCGAAACCATAGTGGACATTATTGAGTGTACTCATTAAATCCCATAATGCACCACAACAATAAATGTATAACCAATGTACACACAACGGGTAGAGAAAAACCCATAATGCAATGTGAGGGTCATGCTGAATTAATTCCCACATCCTACCAGAAGATGGCCCCTGCATCTAAAATGCTAGTCCAGTGTGGGTACAATGTAATCTAATACAAATATTAATTTATTTTTAATTTAACTGACAAAGATCGGCGATGGCCTCAGATTATTGTTGTTTCATTTTCACAGCACGTTAAAACATCACACTCTTACTTGATCTGGACAAACTTTGCATCTGTAGAAAGATTAAAGATTATAGCTTCGATATTTTACCACTGTTTTGCTAGAACATTGTTGCAGTAACAGTAATTTAGTAATTAATGTCAGGAGGGCAAAATAAAGTATCGTATTTGGAATAGAAATTCACCACGCATTCATATTCATTCACGTCTGCAGCAGTTTATTTTGTGTTCACATAGCTTCACTGAACAGCGTCAATAAGTTTAATAATTATAGTTTAATTAAGGTTTATACATGCAAAAATGCATGCACTCCTATTTTACTGTTGTTGATGTTCATTTTGATTTCAACTTCATAGGAAGTTAGCTCTGTAAATTTAAATTAACCACACTGTTAAAGAGGGCAAGCTTAACAATTTCAACCAAACTGTGTGCATGAATTATTGAAATCAATCAACTTTTTGATGATATTCTAACTATATGACCAGCACCTGTATGTTAATGTTGAACTTTATACATGAACAGAATGTGCTGTATTAAGCAGTACAGTGGGTATGGAAAGTATTCAGACCCCCTTACATTTTTCACTCTTTGTTATATTGCAGCCATTTGCTAAAATCATTAAAGTTCCTTTTTTCCCCATTAATGTACACACAGCACCCCATATTTACAGAAAAACACAGAATTGTTGACATTTTTGCAGATTTATTAAAAAAGAAAAACTGAAATATCACATGGTCCTAAGTATTTCAGACCCTTTGCTGTGACACTCATATATTTAAACTCAGGTGCTGTCCATTTCTTCTGATCATCCTTGAAATGGTTCGACACCTTCATTTGAGTCCAGCTGTGTTTGATTATACTGATTGGACTTGATTAGGAAAGCCACACACCTGTCTATATAAGACCTTACAGCTCACAGTGCATGTCAGAGCAAATGAGAATCATGAGGTCAAAGGAACTGCCTGAAGAGCTCAGAGACAGAATTGTGGCAAGGCACAGATCTGGAAAAGGTTACAAAAATTCTGCTGCACTTAAGGTTCCTAAGAGCACAGTGGCCTCCATAATCCTTAAATGGAAGACGTTTGGGATGACCAGAACCCTTCCTAGAGCTGGCCATCCTTCCAAACTGAGCTATCGGGGGAGAAGAGCCTTGGTGAGAGAGGTAAAGAAGAACCCAACCTTCTCCAGAGTGCACAGGACCTCAGACTGGGCCGAAGGTTTACCTTCCAACAAGACAATGACCCTAAGCACACAGCTAAAATAACGAAGGAGTGGCTTCACAACAACTCTGTTGACTGTTCTTGAATGGCCCAGCCAGAGCCCTGACTTAAAACCCAATTGAGCATCTCTGGAGAAATCTGAAAATGGCTGTCCACCAATGTTTACCATCCAACCTGACAGAACTGGAGAGGATCTAAAAGGAGGAATGGCAGATGATCCCCAAATGCAGGCTGTGAAAAACTTGTTGCATCTTTCCCAAAAAGACTCATGGCTGTATTAGATCAAAAGGTGCTTCTACTAAATACTGAGAAAAGGGTCTGAATACTTAGGACCTGATATTTCAGTTTTTCTTTTTTAATAAATGTGCAAAAATGTCAACAATTCTGTGTTTTTCTGTCAATATGGGGTGCTGTGTGTACATTAATGAGGAAAAAAAAGAATTTAAATGATTTTAGAAAAATGGCTGTAATATAACAAAGAGTGAAAAATTTAAGGGGGTCTGAATACTTTCCGTACCCACTGTATATAAAAAGTGTTTCTGTTGCTCATGAAAAAGTCTCTGAATGTCTGAATTGGATTTATTTTACTTCCTCTGGGATAGCGTATGCAAATACCATGCGAGTGTCATTACCAGGAACAGAAAGTGTCCGACTTGATGTCTCCACTTTTAATTCCATCCTGACTGCAAGTGGCTACTCTCGCCAGCCGGTGACAGGCTAGTGTAGTCCATCTCGAACAAGCCTAATGTCTTATTATTGGGAGATGCAAGGGTCTGTGGTACTTACCTTTGGAAAAAGCTTAAGGGCTAACTTGGATCACATGAGGCACCTCAGCCAATGGGCTTTTTTGACTTGATGCGGCACCACAAAGATCGGCTGCCGCTTGACAAAAGCAATGCATTCTGGTTATAAATTTGTTTTAAACTTTGGCTGTGTTCCAGTTAATTTTTTTATGCCCTTCACTCGCAATTTTCCCTCCCTTTTTTACTCGTATGTACATCATTGATTACGTTGCATGAGTGCCCACTTCTGGTGGAACCCTTGGATTGGGCTGAATTGGAAAGTCATAACCCCTTGATCACTTAGAATCCGCTGTGGATTTGGGTTCTTATTTACCTTTTTTTCCCTGACAAATTAGTTTGATGCAGCATTCTATATGTAGGTGTTTATAAATATTAAAAATTTATATATTGTTTGAGGTGGGGATAAATTAAACGTGATCTGCGATGATGTCATAATCATGTTGCATTGTGGTCTATGGAGTGCCTGAAGTGTGCACATGAAGCAGATTTGCTCACTCGGTCAAAATCAAGGGTTTGAAGGTATGTCTATATAAACCTCCCTCGTCCACTTCACAAAGTGGAACACACTTCAAAATGGCAGTATAATGAGGGGAAGTGCTTAGGGAAGTTTGCGAGTGCATGTCTAAAACATACACTGTATAAATAGATGGACGACGCATCACAACTTCCTTGCACTATAGAAAAGTGAAGCCAAAGCATCTCAGTATAGCTGCTGCCATCTTGAGTAAATGACATCATTTGGAGCCAGAGTCCGTGCAGTAGTGTCGTAAGGTGGAGCCGTGGTATCAAACTCCTGCCCAAACTCCCGCAGACCCAATCAACCATAACAACAAGCACTGTTTTTATAGCATCAATTACTAGCTAAAATCAAACTTATCACAAAAACAACGATTGAGCATATATCAGCATAATAACAACTACCTTAAATTACCAAAACCGTCTTTCCGAAAATTGTATTGGAAGTGTAATAAATTTTTTTTCTATTTTGAAGTCCCATTTGTTTACATGTAGAGGGTGGGGTTTATGACCTGTACTGCAGCCAGCCACCAAGGGGCGATCAAAGAGCACACAGCTTCACTTTTCAGGCTGTGTGAGGGCCCCCTCTTGGTCTAAAAGTGGAGTGGAACGCAGCCTTTGATCCGGGCTGCAGTCACTTTAGGATCAAATGTGCCATCAAAGTACCGCGAGAGCAAAACGAGACCAGCTGCCGAGGTCAGGCCAGAGATTATCCTACTATATGGTGATGAGAGGGTCTGTATTACTTACTATTGGAGAAAGCGTAAACGGCTAACTTTGATCATGTGTCACTTGGATCACATTACAGCCTTGACGTCATTGAATTTCAGAGGGGGAAGTTCAGATAATTTTACCGACTCTGACCTTTGAGTCTCATTCAGCAAAATGAATGAATCTTTTTTTTGAGTCATTCACTGATGCTGAAACAGGGATTTCCAGACCCTCTAACATTGAGAACCGTATTGTAATAATTTGTATGTTTAATATTTCAGCACATGCACAAATGGGATGTGGACTTGTACTGAAAAAAGCGTGCTACGGCACCTGTACCATCTACGGTGAAGGTCATTTCAGGACTTTTTGATGGCAGGAGATACTCCCTCTACAGAGAATGCGAACACACCATATAGCCCATGTATGTTTTTCCATGTCTGTGTCACTTATTGGTGGACAGTAACTAAGTATTTTTTTATTTTGTTACTAAACTTCAATACATTTGTAAAGTATCTGTATGTTTTATTTTGTATTTTAAACTCTTACTTTTACTGCATTCCAAAGAATAATATCATACTTTTTATTTAACTACATTTAATTAAACCCATATTGTTCTTGATTATTTTGAACCGAAGAAATCAGTACCCATTCTGACACAAGCCGATTCTTTTCAATAAATCTATTGAATTGATTAACAAATTGCACAAAATGATTTATTTGCAAACTGACCTGATATGATTGCAGCTGTTCTTGAGCCAACAACTCAATGATTCAAAATTTCAGATAAAGCAACAGTATAAGAAAAGTAAGAAAAAGTAAAAGAAAACAAAAACAAAGAATGCAGTTAACATGTATTTCAACTTGCAAAAGTATTGCAACTGTTTAGTGAATTCACCTCTATGTGTATATTTATTTGCTAAATTGTATTTTATTTTTTGTGAATTCACTTGGATAATTGCAATATGGACCAGACTCTCTCCTTCAGCCTTGTCACACAGAACAAATTCTGTGAGACCACCAACACCATCTGCAAGTCTATCAGTCTCGAATTTGGGGTGAGGTTATTTCAAAGCTCAAACTAAGCATAGATGTAGTACAAGAAAATGTGTAAAAGTGTGTAACATGCATATCACTAATGTATACATATATGTAAGGAGGATAGACATTTATTCTAATGCAAAATATGTGACCTTGCAACAATGTCATAAGAGAGAGATATCCAGTTACATATATTGGAGTTATAGAGTGTTTTGATACTCACTGATCAAATCCTGCAGAGATATGAGATACTTTTATCAGAGGATGGAGTCAAAGTTGTTGACAGCAATGGCACTGATTACCAATATGAGATCCATTATGCTGGGATATATATTGTCACAGAAGTCAAAGATCTTTTGAACTTAATCTGGGACAATAAAACAAGTTTAATGCTTCAACTCGATCCCAAATTTAAGGTATGCATTCTTTAAAGGTACACCCATTCAGACACAAACTCGCAATCACTTTACCCTTTGTTCATCTACTCACCTAAACAACCCCTTGATATCTTTTGCAGGTTAATGTTTGTGGACTTTGTTTAATGTTTGACGGTAATGCAAACAATGACTTTATGAAGCACAATGGAGAAGTGGTGGTGACGGATCCAGAAGATTTTGGAAATAGCTGGAAGGTGAATCCCGACTGCCCAGATTTGACAAACATGATAGACTTTTGTAAAGAAAATCTACATCGGAGTGTCTGGGCTGAAAAACGATGCAACATCATAAGAAGTGATGTCTTTAAAGATTGCCATGCACTTGTAAGTAAACAGTATAAACTATGTTCTACAGTAGTTACATGTGATGTGTAATTTTTTTTTTTAAGTTCACATACTTTCAACTGACCCACTGGCAGAAAAAGTATGTTTTAAACAGGAAAAACTGTTTTTTTTAAAAATAATCTTTATTTTTACAATGCTTTTTGGTGACACTAGAGGCACAGAAATTACACTTAACCTTTAAAACATTTAGAACAATAATAAGCCAAATTTGTACCTTCTGCTTATATCTTTGTCTGTACATGAGAAATTATTTGTTTCATAAATAAATAAAAACATTAAAAAAAATTTTATTTGTTATTGAAGGGATTAGCCCACAATTCTGTCATCATTTACTCATTACATATCTTTCTTCTTTGAACACAAAAGCAGATATTTTGAAAAAAATATTTATGTGATTTTTCCCCCAGCCCATACAGTTCAAATTGGTGGGGTTCAGTGGACCCCTAAGACATTCTTTTTATGTACAAAAACAGTTGAAACATTGTTCAATAAATCATCTTGTGTGTTCTGTAGCAGAAAGATAGTATACAGGTTTCTTATGAGGGTGAGTGATGACAGAATGGGTGTTTTTGAGGGAACTACCCAACTTAATTCAACATGATATATCTACTAACAGACTTAATTCAACATGATATATCTACTATATGACATGATAGAATCTATGAAATGTTCTGTTTCTTTGCCTTGAGGAAGATTATGGAAAATATTTTTATGATTGTGTTTGGGATGAATATAATTGTGGATGTTGTTTAATATTTTTTGTTTTTGTTCTGCAGTGGCAGCTTACGCTGCTGAATGTCGTAAGAAGGGGGTTTGTGTGACATGGCGGTGTTTCTGTACTGCAGTGGCAGCTTACGCTGCTGAATGTCGCAGTGAATATTTTGCCATTGCCTTTAAACATACACAACACACTATATGTAAGTGTTATTTTACTCTTCTAAAAAATTTAAATAAACTTTGATGATTTGATGTCTACTGTAAATGTTTTTTAATTGTCCTGACTCAAGTGGTTGTTTTTGCAGCTTTATTCTGTGAC
The DNA here is from genome assembly GCF_018340385.1 of Cyprinus carpio. Lineage (NCBI taxonomy): Eukaryota > Metazoa > Chordata > Actinopteri > Cypriniformes > Cyprinidae > Cyprinus > Cyprinus carpio. The sequence goes on from NC_056621.1 coordinate 7,109,783, forward strand.
TACTACAACCCTCCAGAAGAATGTGATTGGCATTATAAACCCTGTGGACCACCCTGCCTGAAAAAACCTGCAAAAACCCCTCAGGAACTTGCTCTGATCAAATTCCTTTGCTTGAAGGTTAGGCAGATTTTTTTAATACTCTGGACATGTTTTGCTAACTTGTTCACGTCAAATTATACTTTAAAGACCCTATTTGTGTGTTTTACTATTTACCATACATATACTGTTTGCCTTAAATTTAAGTGCAAGTTTCAATGGTTGACATTTGTTTCATGAGAAAAATCATGATGCACCAATCCTATTTCCATAATTTGTACATTTCACACCATACAATACTAAATCAAAACTAAATCTAGTCTGTTAATAAAATATTTCTTTTTAACTTCCTTTAATTCTTTAATTATTTGTCTAGGATGTTATCCTAAGTGCCCTCCAGATACTCCATACTTATCGGATGAAACCATGACTTGTGTTAAAAAATGTAACTGTATCTATAACAATATGCAATACTCTGCTGGATCAACCGTGTACCACACATATGAGAATGGAATATGCTCCAAAGCTGTATGTAAAGAAAATGGGGAAATAATTGAAATAAAAGAAACTAATTGTTTGGACAATGTAACAACAAGTACTGTAACACCAACATCTACAACTACTACACAGTGACAACAACCACTCCTACAATACCTACTACTACTACTACTACTGTAACACCACCATCTACAACAACAGAAGCATCTACTGCTAGCTCTACAACTACTACAGTGACAACCACAACTCCTACAATACCTACTACCACTACTACTGTAAACACCGCCATCTACAACAACAGAAACACCATTTACAACAACTACAACACCATGGTGTGAGTGGTCAGAGTGGTTTGACAATAGCCAACCCAGCCCAGATGTCAAATCAATGGAATTTGAATCCATCAGTGAATTGTGGAAATCACAGAAAATATCCTGTGAGAGCCCATTCGACATTGAATGCATGACAAATTATAATGATAAAAACTTCACAGGCATAGACTGGAACCATGGTCAAAAAGTGTGGTGCGATAAATCGTATGGACTGCTATGTTCAAACAAAGAAAATTCAAATAAAGTATGCCATAATCATCTTATACGTGTATGTTGCATTCCAACCACTACAACTACAATACCTACTACCACTACTACTGTAATTCCACCATCTACAAACAACAGAGACATCTACTGCTAGCTCTACAACTACTACAGTGACAACCACAACTCCTACAATACTACTACCACTACTACTGTAATGCCGCCATCTACAAACAACAGAGACATCTACTGCTAGCTCTACAACTACTACAGTGACAACCACAACTCCTACAATACCTACTACTACTACTACTACTGTAACACCACCATCTACACAACAGAGACATCTACTGCTAGCTCTACAACTACTACAATATCTACAACTACTATCCTGTCACACCACCATCTACAACAACAGGATCATCTACTGCTAGCTCTACAACTACTACAGTGTCAACCACAACTCCTACAATACCTACTACCATTACAACTGTAACACCACCATCTACAACAACAGGAACATCTACTGCCAGCTCTACAACAACTACAGTGTCAACCACAACTCCTACAATACCTACTACCACTACGACTGTAACACCGCCATCTACAACAACAGAAAACACCATTTACAACATCTACAACACCATGGTGTGAGTGGTCAGAGTGGTTTGACAATAGCCAACCCAGCCCAGATGTCAAATCGAAAGGAATTTGAATCCATCAGTGAATTGTGGAAATCACAGAAAATATCCTGTGAGATCCCATTCGACATTGAATGCATGACAAATTATAATGATAAAAACTTCACAGGCGTGGACTGGAACCATGGTCAAAAAGTGTGGTGCAATAAATCATATGGACTGATATGTTCAAACAAAGAAAAAATTCATATAAAGTATGCCATAATCATCTAATACGTGTATGTTGCATTCCAACCACTACAACTACAATACCTACTAGTACTACTACTGTAATGCCGCCATCTACAACAACAGAGACATCTACTGCTAGCTCTACAACTACTACAGTGACAACTACAACTCCTACAATACCTACTACCACTACTACTGTAAAACACCACCATCTACAACAACAGAAACATCTACTGCTAGCTCTACAACTACTACAGTGACAACCACAACTACTAACAATACCTACTACCACTACGACTGTAACACCGCCATCTACAAACAACAGAAACACCATTTACAACATCTACAACACCATGGTGTGAGTGGTCAGAGTGGTTTGACAATAGCCAACCCAGCCCAGATGTCAAATCGAAGGAATTTGAATCCATCAGTGAATTGTGGAAATCACAGAAAATATCCTGTGAGAGCCCATTCGACATTGAATGCATGACAAATTATAATGATAAAAACTTCACAGGCATGGACTGGAACCATGGTCAAAAAGTGTGGTGCGATAAATCATATGGACTGATATGTTCAAACAAAGAAAATTCAAATAAAGTATGCCATAATCCATCTAATACGTGTATGTTGCATTCCAACCACTACAACTACAATACCCTACTAGTACTACTACTGTAATGCCGCCATCTACAATAACAGAGACATCTACTGCTAGCTCTACAACTACTACAGTGACAACCACAACTCCCACATTACCTACTTCCACTACGACTGTAACACCGCCATCTACAACAACAGAGACATCTACTGCTAGCTCTACAACTACTACAGTGACAACCACAACTCCTACAATACCTACTACCACTACGACTGTAACATCGCCATCTACAACAACAGAAACACCATTTACAACATCTACAACACCATGGTGTGAGTGGTCCGATGGTGGTTTGACAATAGCCCAACCCAGCCCAGATGTCAAATCAAAGGAATTTGAATCCATCGGTGAATTGTGGAAATCACAGAAAATATCCTGTGAGAACCCATTCGACATTGAATGCATGACAATTATAATGATAAAAAACTTCACAGGCATGGACTGGAAACCATGGTCAAAAAGTGTGGTGCGATAAATCATATGGACTGATATGTTTTTTAACAAAGAAAATTCAAATAAAGTATGCCATAATCATCTAATACGTGGTATGTTGCATTCCAACCACTACAACTACAACACCTACTAGTACTACTACTGTAATTCCGCCATCTACAACAACAGAGACATCTACTGCTAGCTCTACAACTACTACAGTGTCAACCACAACTCCTACAATACCTACTACCATTACAACTGTAAGCCGCCATCTACAAAAACAGAGACATCTACTGCTAGCTCTACAACTACTACAATATCTACAACTACTACTGTAATTCCGCAATCTACAACAACAGAGACATCTATTGCTAAGCCTCTACAACTACTACAGTGTCAACCACAACTCCCACATTACCTACTTCCACTACTACTGTAATTCCGCCATCTACAACAACAGAGGACATCTACTGCTAGCTCTACAACTACTACAGTGACAACCACAAACTCCTACAATACCTACTACCACTACTACTGTAATGCCGCCATCTACAACAACAGAGACATCTACTGCTAGCTCTACAAACTACTACAGTGACAACCACAACTCCCACAATACCTACTACCACTACTACTGTAACACCACCATCTACAACAACAGAAACACCATTTACAACAACTACAACACCATGGGTGTGAGTGGTCACAGTGGTTTGACAATAGCCAACCCAAACCCAGATGTCAAATCGAAGGAATTTGAATCCATCAGTGAACTGTGGAAATCACAGAAAATATCCTGTGAGAGCCCATTCGACATTGAATGCATGACAAATTATAATGATAAAAACTTCACAGGCGTGGACTGGAACCATGGTCAAGAAAGTGTGGTGCGATAAATCATATGGACTGATATGTTCAAAACAAAGAAAATTCAAATAAAGTATGCCATAATCATCTAATACGTGTGTATGTTGCATTCCAACCACTACAACTACAATACCTACTAGTACTACTACTGTAATTCCGCCATCTACAACAACAGAGACATCTACTGCTAGCTCTACAACTACTACAATATCTACAACCACTACTACTGTAACACCACCATCTACAACAACAGAAAACATCTACTGCTAGCTCTACAACAAACTACTACAGTGTCAACCACAACTCCTACAATATCTACTACCAACTACTACTGTAACACCACCACCTACAACAACAGAAACATCTACTGCTAGCTCTACAACTACTACAGTGACACCACAACTCCTACAATGCCTACTACCACTATGACTGTAACACCGCCATCTACAACAACAGAAACACCATTTACAACAACTACAACACCATGGTGTGAGTGGTCAGAGTGGTTTGACAATAGCCAACCCCAACCCAGATGTCAAATCAAAGGAATTTGAATCCATCAGTGAATTGTGGAAATCACAAAAAATATCCTGTGAGAGCCCATTCGACATTGAAATGCATGACAAATTATAATGATAAAAACTTCACAGGTCTGGACTGGAACCATGGTCAAAAAGTGTGGTGCAATAAATCATATGGACTGATATGTTCAAACAAAGAAAAATTCAAATAAAGTATGCCATAATCATCTAATACGTGTATGTTGCATTCCAACCACTACAACTACAATACCTACTAGTACTACTACTGTAATGCCGCCATCTACAATAACAGAGACATCTACTGCTAGCTCTACAACTACTACCAGTGACAACCACAACTCCCACATTACCTACTTCCACTACGACTGTAACACCGCCATCTACAACAACAGAGACATCTACTGCTAGCTCTACAACTACTACCAGTGACAACCACAACTCCTACAATACCTACTAACCACTACGACTGTAACATCGCCATCTACAAACAACAGAAACACCATTTACAACATCTACAAACACCATGGTGTGAGTGGTCCGAGTGGTTTGACAATAGCCAACCCAGCCCAGATGTCAAAATCAAAGGAATTTGAATCCATCGGTGAATTGTGGAAAAAATCACAGAAAATATCCTGTGAGAACCCATTCGACATTGAATGCATGACAAATTATAATGATAAAAACTTCACAGGCATGGACTGGAACCATGGTCAAAAAGTGTGGTGCGATAAATCATATGGACTGATATGTTTTAACAAAGAAAATTCAAATAAAGTATGCCCATAATCATCTAATACGTGTATGTTGCATTCCAACCACTACAACTACAACACCCTACTAGTACTACTACTGTAATTCCGCCATCTACAACAACAGAGACATCTACTGCTAGCTCTACAACTACTACAGTGACAACCACAAACTCCTACAATACCTACTACCACTACTACTGTAATGCCGCCATCTACAACAACAGAGACATCTACTGCTAGCTCTACAACTACTACAATATCTACACTACTACTGTAATTCCGCAATCTACAACAACAGAGACATCTATTGCTAGCTCTACAACTACTACAGTGTCAACCACAACTCCCACATTACCTACTTCCACTACTACTGTAATTCCGCCATCTACAACAACAGAGACATCTACTGCTAGCTCTACAACTACTACAGTGACAACCACAACTCCTACAATACCTACTACCACTACTACTGTAATGCCGCCATCTACAACAACAGAGACATCTACTGCTAGCTCTACAACTACTACAGTGACAACCACAACTCCCACAATACCTACTACCACTACTACTGTAACACCACCATCTACAACAACAGAAACATCTACTGCTAGCTCTTCGACTACTACAGTGACAACCACAACTCCTACAATACCTACTACCATTACAACTGTAACACCGCCATCTACAACAACAGAAAACACCCATTTACAAACATCTACAACACCATGGTGTGAGGTGGTCAGAGTGGTTTGGACACATAGCCAACCCCAGCCCAGATGTCAAATCGGAGGAATTTGAATCCATCAGTGAATTGTGGAAAATCACAGAAAATATCCTGTGAAAGCCCATTCGACATTGAATGCATGACAAATTATAATGATAAAAAAAACTTCACAGGCTTGGATTGGAACCATGGTCAAAAAAAGTGTGGTGCAAATAAATCATATGGACTGATATGTTCAAACAAAGAAAAATTCAAATAAAGTATGCCATAATCATCCTTATACGTTTATGTTGCATTCCAACCACTACAACTACAATACCTACTAGTACTACTACTGTAATGCCGCCATCTACAATAACAGAGACATCTACTGCTAGCACTACAACTACTACAGTGTCAACCACAACTCCTACAATACCTACTACCATTACAACTGTAACACCACCATCTACAACACCAGGAACATCTACTGGTAGCTCTACAAACTACTACAGCAGTGACGACCACAACACCCACAATACCTACTACCACTACTACTGTAACGCCGCCATCTACAACAACAGAAACATCTACTGCTAGCTCTACAACTACTACAGTGACAACCACAACTCCTACAATACCTACTACCACTACTACTGTAATGCCGCCCATCTACAACAACAGAAACATCTACTGCTAGCTCTACAACTACTACAGTGACGACCACAACACCCACAATACCTACTACCACTACTACTGTAACACCGCCATCTACAAACAACAGAAACATCTACTGGTAGCTCTACAACTACTACAGTGACGACCACAACACCCCACAATACCTACTACCACTAACTACTGTAAACGCCGCCATCTACAACAACAAAAACATCTACCTGCTAGCTCTACAACTACTACAGTGACAACCACCAACTTCCACAATACCTACTACCACTACTACTGTAATGCCGCCAATCTACAACAACAGAAACATCTACTGCTAGCTTCTACAAACTACTACAGTGACAACCACAACTCCTACAAATACCTACTACTACTACTACTGTAATGCCACCATCTACAACAACAGAAACATCTACTGCTAGCTCTACAACTACTACAGTGACAACCACAACTCCTACAATACCTACTACTACTACTACTGTAATGCCACTATCTACAACAACAGAAAACATCTACTGCTAGCTCTACACAACTACTACAGTGACAACCACTACAACTTACAAT